>NC_135974.1:16325838-16490838 GCF_053455715.1 Rhinoraja longicauda
CTGTCTATAGTCCCTTGCTATAATATGAACATTGCATTTCTAAGCTGTTCTGCACTTTTGCATGTTTTAACGTGGCTGCTTGTGTTTCTGCAGCTTGATCACAAGCACGTGTCGAAGTTGGCCAAGCGTTTGGTGACAAAGATAATGGATGCGATCCCTGATGTGATTCTCAATGGAGATCCTGTGCAGCGGTATGCAGGTACGGTGACTGATTCTTCCTCGCACGCCTAAATTATTTAGGTACCTCGCTTGGGGAACAGTCTTGCACTTCAGATTGGTCTCACTTTTATTTTCACTCCCCACTGGAAGAGAAAAGAATCCCTGTGCAGCACACTTGTACAGCTTCGCTCAGGGTCTCTGCGAGATCCTCTCGGACACTTTCTGTTGGGTTCTTGCCCTTTCAATTAAAGGTGACAAAGACACACACACAGCTTTCTCCCCCCCCCCCCCCCCCCCCCCCCCCGGCACCGTTAGGCAGTGACTCTACCTGCTGCACCACAGTGCCACCCTGTTTTGTTTTGGATCTTAATTATCTATGCAAATTGCAGGTTTACTTGTTTGCGGTTACTATTTTGTTGGAAAGAATGACAATGTGTATTTTACCTGGTTCCTGCAGGCTGTATTAACCTCTCATTCGCCTATGTGGAAGGAGAGAGTCTTCTGATGGCTTTGAAAGATATAGCCCTCTCATCTGGAAGGTAGTGTATTAGTCTCACTTGATAATACTGTTACTGAGTATAATCATGTAAAGGATTATCGTGCAAAAACAGCATGCTAAGCTGCACATAGTAAAGTCAGTAATTGGTTTAATAACAGTACATAAAATAGTTATGTCTGTAAAATTGTACAAATTGAAATAATCATTATTCTTTGTGTATCTGTTTTGTCTTTGGAAGCCTTATTCAACAAGAAGTTTAAATTAGACACAGGAGTTGACCACAGTCGTTCAGTATAGAAAGAGGCTCTTCGGTCCACTACATCATGCTGAACTTTTTACTTGTCTACACTAATTCTACTTTCCTGCATTAGGGCTGGATTCTTCTATGCTTTTCCTATTTAAGCATCTGTCTAAATGCCTCTTAAACACAGTAATGTACCTGATTCCACCACCGCCTCTGGCTGCATATTCCAGATATCAGCCACTCTGTTTTAAAAAAGACGTACCTCTCAGATCTCCTTTATAACTTCATCCTCTGTTTAAACCTTTCCCTCTTTCCATTCTGCTCTCTCTATACCTCTCATAATCGTACATCGGGAATAGGGCCAGTGTACGCCTGGAACAGGGATTGTTCAAGGTACCCTACGAAGAGGCGGGCATAGCTGCGGCCCTTGCGGGTGCCCATAGCTACTCCCACCCAAACCACCACCTCCCCAGGTACCTTCTGCAAGTGCAGGAGATGCAACACCTGTCCCTACACCTCCTCCCTCACCTCTGTTCATGGACCCTGACAGTCATTTCAGGTCAGGCAGAGGTTCACTTGCACCTCCTCCAACTGCATCTACTGTATCTGTTGTTTAAGATGTGGACTCTTGTACATCGACGAGACCAAACGTAAACTGGGCAATCATTTCACTGAACACCTTCGCTCAGTCTGCCTGGACCTACCTGATCTCCCGGTTGCTAAACACTAATTCTCCTTCCCATTTCCACACTGACCTTTCTGTCCTAGGTCTCCTCCATTGTCAGAGTGAGGCTAAACGCAAATTGGGGAAACAGCATCTCATATTTCGCTTGGGCAGCTTAGAGCCCAGTGGTATGAATATTGATTTCTCTAACTTCAGGTAACAACCGCACCCCCTCTCTGTCCATCTGTCCCCACCCAAGTCACATCAGCTTCTCGTTTTCACCCAACAGCTAACGATAGCCTGTTTTCTTTATCATCATTACTTTTTTGCATATCTTTCATTCATTGTTCTAAATCTCACTACATCATCGTCTATACCTCTTGTTTCCCTTTACCCTGACTAGTCTGAAGAAGTCTCGACCCGAAACGTCACCCATTCCTTCTCCAGAGATGCTGCCTGACCCATTGAGTTACTCGAGCTTTTTGTGTCGATCTTATGGATAGTGACTTTTCGGGTCGGAACCCTTGTGAATCTTCTTTGCTCACCAGCGCAGTATGGCTGATCTGATTGTAAATTTAACTCCACGTTCCTGTCCACCCCTAATTACTCTCTAAAATAAATAAGTTCCAATTCTGCCATGTCTGAGTAAAGAAGCTTCTCAAAAAAATCATCATTTATTTATTCTGATTTTGTATATCTGAGCTTAGAATTTGACTTCTCCAAGAGGGGAATTTCTTTTCCACATGTTGCTTGTAAAACAGTTTCATTCTCCATGATTGTCCCAAGATTCCTGACACCATATGTTATCTTCATTTTTCAATAGTTTAGTCTGCAGTCATAGCATGGAAACATGCCCTTCAGCCCACTGAGTCCATGTTGACCATCGATCACCTGCTCACACTAATTCGATGTTATCCAATTTTCGCATCCACTCCCAACATACTCGGGGCAAATTACAGAGGGCCAATTAACCTTCAAACCCGCACGTCTTTGGGATGTAGGAGGAAACTGGGAACACCCAGAGAAAACTCGCGTGGTGACTGGGAGAACATGCAAAGTCCACACAGTCAGTACCTGATGTCAGGATCGAATCCGGGCCTCTGGTGCTGTGAGGCTTAAGGGTCTGTTTCCACCCTGTATCTTTCAATCATTCCAAGTCTTTTCATGATAATATATACTCTTCATTACCACCTGCCTGCAGCTTAACGAGAATCTTAAATAACTTCCAAAAGGTCAAGCTAATGTGAAAGTTGCATTTTACTCAATTAAGATTCACTTCAGCGCTGTGCATTGTGTGTCTATTTTCAGTGCTTGTACGTCAGCCTCTCTGGAGCCTTCCTATGTTTTGCGAGCGATTGGAGCTGATGAAGACTTGGCACATTCTTCAATCAGGTAGGAGGGTTGGCTCCCCTTTCGGGCTGTTGACTTGGTTTGCTCCCGGTTCAGGAACAGCTTTGTCCCAACAACCATCAGGCTCTTGAACACGACAAACACCAACTAAGCTTCGAACTACGGGCTGTCTTGGTTGCACTACGGACGGGGCTTTTATTGTTTTTGCACTTTTTAAAAATTGCTTTTTTTTGTGTACTGCGTGATCTTTTGAATACAGTGTTTATAGACGTGTTATCCTGTTGTAAGCACATATGACAATTAAACACTCTTGAAAATACCAAAATCTCCAATGTAGTGCAGAACAGTGCTTCTTCCCTCTGTCCCACTCTCTCCACCCAACTTACCCTCAGTTTTCCTGTGGATCTGATCAATCACCTTCAGCACCTCACTTCTTCATTAAATCTGTCTTTTTATGTTCTTAGATTTTTTGGGGGGGAAGCCAAATAGCCGCCATCTTGCTGACATTAGCAACTGCAGATGCTGGAATCTCAAGCAAAAAAACAAAGCACGAGAGGAACTCAGCAGGACAGGCAGCATCTCTGGAGGGAATGGGCAGATCATGTCCATTTCCCTCCTCAGTTGCTGCACAACCAGCTGAGTTCTCCAGCTATTTATATTTTGCTCAGGTCCTTGTCTCGTTTTAACCCTTTCTTTCTCATTGCCTGAGGAGATTGGAGTGCTTGATTACCTTGCCAACTCGGCAAGAATGGACATGGAAATGTGTGAGCTTTGGGTTAAGCTGCACTATTAAGCATGCTGGGTGAGGAGGGAAGATGGTTTTGTGTCTTTCTTTAATTGAAAGGGCAAGAACCCAACAGAAAGTGTAAAAGAAGGTCTTACAGAGCTTCTGTGAGAAACTGTACATGTGTGCTGCACAGGGGCCGTCTAACTTTTTCAATGGGTGATGAAGATAAAATGAGACCAATCTGCAGTGCAAAGCCGTTCCCCAAGCGAGGTATCTCGATCACAAGATGACACGATTTTTGTTTTCTTTTATCCTGGATCAACTGATTGAAATCACACTAGCTGCAGTATTAAATCGACCAATTCCACCGGTCCCTCTTCAAGGCTAGTTGACAGTGGAGGAAACATGGATAGGGAAAGTTTCAGTTCAGGACCCTTCTTCGTGCTGAGTCTGGAGAAAGGTCACCTATCTGTGTCCTCGAGATGCTGTCTGACCCATTGAGTCAGTTTAGTGAGCTGAGGTACAGTGAAAAGCTTTTTTGATACGTTCTATCCAGTCAGCAGAAAAACTATACATGATTACAAACAAGTCGTCCACAATGTACAGGTAAAGGATAAAGGGAATAATGTTTAGTGCAAGGTAAATAAGGATTAAAGATAGTCCAAGGGTCACTCCAGCACTTCATGTTTCACGCAAGATTCCAGCACCTGCAGTTTCTTGTGTCTTTCATACGTAGAGATGGCTGTTCTACGCTTTCTTTTTTCCAGGACATCCAGAAATTGTGTTTAGTGTTTTGCTTGTGTTCTGGTGGTACCTGTAGGCGGTTGCCTGACACGGGTGTTCTTGTTGCTGCAGATTTGGCATTGGACGTTTCACCACTGAGCAGGAGGTGGACCACACAGCAGAGCGGTGCATCCAGCAAGTGCGGAGGTTGAGGGACATGAGGTACGTGAGGCATACATCAGTTGAAACATTGAGGGATGGCAGCTACTTTGAAAATGAAATTTGTCAAAGATTGCATGCCTTACAGCGCCAGAGACCCGGGTTCAATCCTGACTACGGGTGCTGTCTGTACGGAGTTTGTACGTTCTCTCTGACCGTGTGAGTTTTCCACTGGTGCTCCAGTTTCTCCCCACACACTAAAAACGTATGGGTTTGTAGGTTAATTGGCTTTGGTAAAGATTATAAATTATCCCTAGTGTGTAGGGTAGTGCTAGTGGATGGGCTGATCGTTGGCCGGTCTCACTGGGCTTTGTTTTGCATACATCCGGTAAAATCACGTAGTAGACCTCACCTAGGTAGTATACAAGTGTCGTCAGGCTTTGGCGCCAACAAAGTTGCAAAAGTTAACTGAACATTGCTGGCCACTGTAAATTCCCCCCTCCCCCTGTTCTCAGTGCCGGGTCCCCCCTTCGTTCTGTGGCCCCTTCCAGGTCCCCCGTTTGTTCTTGTACCTTCTGCCAGCCTGCCCCCCCCCCCTTCGTTCTCGGTGCCCCCCTTCGTTTTGGCGGTTAGGAGGGTGGGTTCCCCTTTCGGGCTGTTTCCGGTTTCCTCCCACACACCAAAGACGTACAGGTCGGTATTTTAATTGGCCTCTGTAATTGCCCCTAGTGTTGGGAGTGTGTGAGAAAGGGGGATGACATGGAACTAGTGTGAACGGTGATCGATTGTTGCCTGGACTCGCTATATCTCTGAACTAAACTAAAGAGATGTTGAGGTGTAAATGGTTAAACTGAGATGAGATGGGAGCTAGGGAGGATGCCGGACCTAGCCCTACTCGTGAACCTAGATTTATTAGTTTGAAAGGAAAGAAAGTCAGGCTGAAAGATATGTTGAATCTCTTCCCTCATTTTTGTTTCTGTCTCTCTCTCCGCACCTCTTCTCCCCCCCCCCCCCCCCCCCCCATTCCTCCATTTTATTTTGTAGCCCACTCTGGGAAATGGTTCAGGAAGGCATGGACTTGAAGAACATTAAATGGTCACAGCATTAGAATATTCCAGAAGAAACTGGCCGCTGGGAAGGACAGTTGGCGTGGTCAGCGACTGTAAGATGGGACTCGGGTTACGTCATTTGCAGAATGGGTAAATTAAAGCAAATGAATCGGTGTGCCTCATGATGAGTCAGTGCTTTACAGTAAATGCGAATTCTAGCATCTTATCTATATTGGTAAACTCAAACCTTAATCTATCAGCAAACTGGCTAATGAAAAAATATCTCATCAGAAATTATTAATGTTTGAAGCAATCTCCCTCGTGTGTATTGATTGAAATGTTGCTTCTTGCTTATCACTGGTACCTTAACATGGTGGCTATCAGCTAGCCCTGAAGAGGGACTGATGCAATCAGTCTATTTAATAGAGTAGCAAGTTTGATATCAATCAGGTGATCTAGGTTAAATGAAAACAAAGATGCTGCCATCTTGTGATCTAGATACCTTGCTTGGGGAACGGTCTTGCACTGCAGATCGGTCTCATTTTTATCTTCATCCACTGGACAAGGAAATTAGACAGTACCCCTGTGCAGTACACTTGTTCGGTTTCTCTCACGGTCTCTGCGAGACCCTCGTGCACCTTCCTTTCAATTAAAGGCGACCAAAAAAAGAAAAACTTCCAGCTTTCTCCCTCCACCTCCCCACCACAATCAATAAAGAAGGGTCCCGACCCGAAACTGTCACCTATTCAGGTTTCAGTTTGAAGACTCTCCTTCAGAACAGGAAAGATGAGAAAATGAGCTTGAGAAATTGAAAAAGCAAGGATCTGCAGATGCTGGCTTAAAAAAAAAAAGACACAACCGCTGGAGTAATTCAGCATTCAGTCAGCTCCTCTCGAGGACATGAATAGGTAAAGTATCAGGTCGGAAAAAAATACAAAGTACTGGAGTAACTCAGCGGGTCAGGCAGCATCTCTGAAGAACATGGATAGGTGAAGTTTTGGGTTGGGTCCCTTCTTCAGATCAATTGCAAGTCCTGGTTCATTTGGCCTTGGTACATTGCCCCTAGTGTGCAGGAAGTGAATGTAACAGAACTAGTAAGAATGAGTGATCGATGGTGTGGTTGAAAGGCCTGTTTCCATGCTGTTTCTCTAAACTAAACTATAGTCCGTATGTCTCTGCTGTAGACACTGTTTATCGTCTAAGACAAATTTAGGGATTCTGTGCTGTGAAGCTGCTGGGCTTCAGGAGCAGATGAAATGGGATCTGTTCTTGAGCCTGCCTCTTAAAGGACATGCCCAAGTATAGAATGCAAGAGTGATGTTTATTTCGCTACGCCATTAAATGGGCAAACTCTGATCTGTACTTTCACAATGATTAACAAGGGTAACCCTCTGGCCCACTTGAAACAATGAAGGACAAACATATTTACTGCTACATTTATTAGACTGGGGTAATTAATTTCCTTTTTAAATTGTTCTATTTTGAAGGTGACACAAGGAACTGCAGATGCTGGATTGTGCGTCGAACACAAAGTGCTGGAGTAACTCAGCTGGTCAGGCAGCATCTCTGGAGGACAAGTGTAGGCGACACTTCAAGTCCGATCCAAAACGTCGCCTATCCATGTCCTTCAGAGATACTGCCTGACCCGCTGAGTTACTCAAGCACTTTGTGTTCTATTTTGAAGGTGAGGATTCCTACACAAGGTTTGGAGATGAGCTTATCTAAATGGGTTATTCTTACTTAAATCCAAGTGTGAAAGGTAGTATGGTGTTTGGAGCCTCTTCCCACGATAATGAGGAAGAAAAGGGAATCTTAGCATTGTGTGCACAATAGCAATTGACCCAAACTGCCCATATTTGTCCTTTACTAATTATCTTTGCTATTCATTAGAACTATTTCTATTTTTGATATTATGTCTTGGGTTGATGGGTTGAAATGACTTCCTTGTATGGCAGCTCACAGAGCAATACCATCTCCTCACTCATTTTCCCTGCAATCTATCCTTGCCATTCCCTGCAATTCAGTGGCCAAGGAACCGACCAGGCCACTGGTCACGTTCGATCAGAATTGACTGTTGGGAGACCTTGCCTTCACATTTAACACAGTAACTTCACTCTCAAAAGGACAAAGAGCTGTAACTCAGCAGGTCAGGCAACATCTTTGGAGAACATGGATGGAAGAAGGCTCTCGACCCAAAACATTACCTATCCATGTTCTCCAGAGATGCTGCCTGACCCACTGAGTTACTCCAGCACCATGTCCTTTTATGTATTAACCTGTATCTGCAGTTCCTTGTTTCCACAATTTCCTATTCTCGGTTTTGCTCACCTTTGTTCATTTGCTTCCGAAGTGGAGCTGAAATAGGTTTCCTTAAAGCCAGTCATAACAGCAGTGGATGGCACTATGAAAATAAATCAGCCGGGCCATGTGCTTTGCCTCAGTGCACGCTATTGAATTGAAAATGTAGGTGAATCCTCTTGTTTAGCTGCCAATACTGAGATCTCTGTTCTCTTCAGCTCATGTTTTGATACGTTCATTTAGAGTTTCATCTGTGATAATCTCGACGCCACTTCAGACCACCAATGAAGGGGAGGGAATTAGGATGTAATAAATCGGGCCAAGGTTATTCACATCTTTAGTGTCAATGAGGGCTGTCAGGATGTCGACTGTCTACGAATCGCATCGGTGGAACTAAACACGCACAATTTATGCTTTGTTTCGTATCTATAGACCCATGATATGTATTGATGTGTTCCTTTGTATCTTTTAAGTTGGTAATGTTTGTTAACATAAATGTACAACCCATCATATTAAAGGAGTTATATAGCCTTGTGGATTAGCTGTTTTTTCAAGCAGATGAACTTGTGCAGGCTGCAGGGGAGAGTGATGGTAATGGAGGTGGTGGGATGGAAACGGTGAACAAAGGGAGAAGGGACCTAGATATGTAGGTGATGGGACCAGAGTGGATAGATATGTGGGCAGATGGAGCCAGGTGGTTGAACCAGAGTGATGAGTGAACAGTGGAGGAAGGTTGGAAAAGGAGAACAAAAGGAGGGAAAATCTGGGTGGAGACCATTGGGAATGGTAAAGGAACACTGGAGTTGTGCATTACCGGAAATTGGAAAGCCCCACTGTTCGCACCATTGGGTTGGAGGCTACCCAAGTGGAGTTCAAGGTGTTGGTTTGCAATGAGTTTCACCGGGGCAATGGAGATAGATGGATCAGCATGGGAAAGAGAGTAGAAATACCAGCTCGGAATATCAGGATGGCCATTGCGAACAGAATGCAGGTGCTCAGCAAAGCAATTTTGCCAGTGTGGCGGAGGCCACATTGCAAGCAGAGATTGCAATAGCAGAGTTTGGGGGAGATGCACGTGTTTCACTGTGCATCTGTAAGGACTATTTCGGTCCCTGGATGGTGGTGAAGGGATGAATGTTGCACCTCCTATAGTTGCAGGGGTAAGTGTCTAGGGAGGGGTGAGCAGTCAGGGAGTCATGGAAAAAAAGAGTGGTCCCTGCAGAATGCAGAAAATGAGAGAGAAGATTTGAGTGGTGTGATGGTGGAAATGAAGGATGTGCTGGATGCAGAGGGTAGAGGGTGAAAGATGAGGAGGAAGGGAACTTTACCTGTTGGTGGGGTTGAGAGCATGAAACAATTGCGAGGCCACCATCAACTAATATAATTCATAAACATAAGTTCTAGGAGCAGAATCATGCCATTTGGCCCATCAACTCTACTCTGCCATTCCATCATGGCTGATCTATCCCTCACAACCCCATTCTCCTGCCTTCTCCCCATAACCCCTAACACTCGTACTAATTAAGAATCTATCAATCGCCTCCTTAAAAATAATCATCAACTTGGCCTCCACAGCCTTGTATGGCAATGAATTCCTCACGATTCACCACCCTCTGACTAAAGAAATTCCTCCTCATCTCCTTTCTAAAGGCATGTACTTTTATTTTGAAGCTGTGCCCTCTGGTCCTCACCTCTCCCACTAGTGAAAACATCCACTCCCCATCCACTCTATCCAAGCCTGTCACTATTCCATAACTTTCAATGAGGTCTCTTCGCATCCTCTAAAGGATGTAGATGAAATTGAATATATAAAGTTACAAATGATATAGAAGAGAAGCCATGGTTCCTGAAGAAATCGGAGGTCCTGGAAAGAAGCCAGAACTCTGATAGGCGCAGCGGAGATGGAGAACTGAGAAAGAATGATGGCATCCTTACAGGAGGCCCATTGAGTTCCTCTGGCACTTTGTTTTTTGCTCAAGCCCAACCCTTGTCTCGCTTTAACACTTTCCTTCCCATTGCCTGAAGACAGTGACCCACATCGGGGTGTTTGATTACCTAGCCGACCTGGTAAGAGTGGACATTAAATTGTGAGAGCTTTGGGTTAAGCTGTATTAAGCACCCTGGGAGAGGAGGGGGGAGGGTTTTCCATTACAACAAAATTGAATCTGGTCCTTGTGTTCATTTTGGGATGATTTAGAAGCATTGCGCAATGTTTTTGCCATGTTGAAGGTCATACACAAAGATGTGGATCGCAAATTGCTGGAGTAATTCAGCGGGTCAGGCAGCATCTCTGGAGAATATAGATTGGTGACATTTAGAGCCATGGCCCTTCTACAAACTCTTCATTCTGAAGGAGATGCTTGACTCACGGAGTTACTCCACACGCATGTGGTATGATTTGCCTGGATATCACGCCACTGTATCTTGGTAAGCATAACAATAATAAACCATTTGAAAACTTTTTTAAGGAGTTATCCCCAGTATCTCGCCGCCTTTGGAGGTTAGAGGTAGCAACAACATTCAGAGAGTCTCTGGCCACAAGGTGTGGAACCATAGCTTTACATAAAAGGGCACAAAGTGCTGGAGTAACTCAGCGGGGCAGAAAACATCTCGAGAACACTCTTTTCCAGATACAGTACTGTCGGCCCTCAGTAAACCTTCACTTCCTCTGTACCTGTAGGTGGTGCTGGAGCCATTTGGGATCACTCCATCGCCTCTCTTCAGTACAGTAAAAAGAGTTGCTGCAATTTCAACAAAATTTGACGAAAATAAGCAGAAAAAATGTCACTGCTGGAAATCTAAAACAAAAATGTCCTTGCAGACAATTGAATGAATAAAACAAAAATGTCCTTGCAGACATTGAATGAATGCCAATATAGTTTAGTTAGTTTTGTTTATTATTGTTACAGTGAAGTGCTTTTGTTTGCCTGTCATCGAATCAAAGAAAAGATTATACATGAATTGAAACAAGCCGTCCACAGTGCACAGATAACGGACACGTTTAGTGCAAAGATATAACATTGAAGTCCGATTAAAGAGTTCAGAGGTCTCCAATGTGGAAGATGGGAGGTCAGGACCGCATTCTAGCTGATGAGAGACCTGATAACTGCTGGTAAGAATTCAACAAGCAATTCGGAAGGTATTTGGTATGTTAGCTTTGATTTCAAGAGGAACTCTCACTGCATTTGTGTAGAGCCTTGGTGAGACGACACATCTGGAATATTGTGTACTGCTCTGGACACATTTAACAAAGGGTACTTTTTCCACAGAGCAGGGAATGCTGCGAATGGTTTCAGGTACAACAGGTTACCGTTGGACATTGAGCGGACTCGACCTGTATACTCCAGATAGACACAAAATGCTGGAGTAACTCAGCGGGACAGACAGCATCTCTGGAGAGAAGGAATGGGTGACGTTTCGGGTCGAGACCCTCCTTCAGACCTGCTCTGGTGCTTCACATCCGCCCCCCTGAGGACAGCCGCCGGTTCCGCCCCGCAGGCCGGCGACCCCATTTCCGCCCCGCAGGCCGGCGACCCCATTTCCGCCCCGCTGATTACGTCACATGGCGACGGTCGCACGGAAGGGAGTTTCCGGTGCGGGGCGGAAGTCGGCGAGAGGAGCCGGAGCCGGAGCTGGAGGCTGAAGAGCGGGAGCGACACAAGCCATGGAGGAGGTTCAGCGGCGGCACCCGCGCCGGTAAGAGCCTGAGCTGGGGGAGAGGAGAGCCGGGGAGGGGGGCAGGGAGGGAGGAGGAGCGGCCGGGCCCCGGGCAGCTGAGCGCGGAACCGGGGTTTGAAGCGATGGGGCAAAGGCCCGCGGAGCGGCGCAGTCCGGGACTAGAGTCTCTACCCCGGCATCTGCCCGTCCTCCTGCACACCGGGAATCCCCCCCCCCCCTCTCCTCGGGATCTCTTCCATTCCCCCCAACCCTGGATCTGTCCCCTCTACCACACGATTCTGGGATCTCACCCTTTATCCCTCTCTCCCCTTCATTCCCGGACCTCTCTCCCCCTCTGTCACCCCGAGACCTCTTCTCCCCTTACCCTGGGATCTCCCCCACCCCCTTTACTCCGGGATCCCCTTCACCCCAGGATCCTTCTCTTCATCCGGGATCTTCCCCAGATCGGTACCCTCCCTCGGGTTGTCCCTTCTTCCCCACTGTCCTTCTCTCGCCCCCCCCTTAATCACCCCCTCCTTTAAGATTGTTTCCTCCTTCTCCCTTCCCCTGGATTGCCCCACTCCTCCCCTTGCTTGGATCGCTGCACCCATCTTGTGATGTAACCTCGTTGGCATCGAAGTTCGTCCTTTTCTCTCGGGACCTACTCCCTTCCAACCCCCCAAGATCTTGTTAACTCGGCTTCCTCTATCCAATCTCATGGTCTGAAACTGGTTTTCTACGGCTTCAAATGAACAGGCAATTTTCAACGTTTCCCCTAATGTTAGTGTGTCACCTTTCTCCAACAACTTGCGTCTCAAATCATTTGATTTGCAACTTTGTACAACCTGATCCCTGGTTTGATTCTCCAACTCAGCTCCACAACTGCAGCCCTCAGAATCTTGACATAATCTTGTGACAAACTGAGCAAGACTTTGTCCCTCTCTGTGACGATTGCCGGAATACATGTTGTTGAAATGTAGCATTTGTTTGTACCACATAATGCTTCTTCAAAGCAGCAACAACATCGCATAATCTGCTTTCCTCTGAGATTGGCAACCTACTCAGATTCCACTGCCTGCGCCACCCCCTCCCCTGTGCCCTAAACTGGGGGATTCCAATCTGACCAAATTACAGAAATGGCGTTCAATGTGTATTATGTTGCACAAATAATAGTCGGACTTCTGCCCTGACATTTTTACCAAAACTTCCATGTTTAATTTGTCTTGTTGCAAATGCTCTTAACTTCCTCTTCTTTAAAAAGAGGAACTTCCATAACTGTTGCTTCTGTGCCTTTGCTTTAGGCACTGGTGTGACTGTGGCAAGGTGCACTGAGTATATGAGGCACTTGTAATTGCAGTGTCTGTACAAAAACCCATCGAGAGGTGGGATTTTGTATCGCACAAATCTATGATACAGATATACCACCGATTTTCCGGCAACTGATAGTCTGGCACCTCCTTTAATCCGGACAACATTAAGAGAGCATTGTGTGTGGCACATGCACTTTCGGGACTTGTGCCTCTGCCCTGAAAGAGTTACTTGTTGGTTAATTGTTAAGTTTATATTTAAGTTTCCAGCAGTCCATGGTGCTTTAGAGATGAGGGAGGGTTATAGTTAGTGGGTCAGAGGTATATTGTCAAATTATTATTACGTGACCTCTGTTGGTCTGGAACTAAGGGTGCTGGAAAATCGATGGTGTACTTGTACAATCATTAGACACTGATGGACAAGGCTCAGCAGGTGAACCCACTTTCCAGTTCTCTCCAACTCTTGGAACCGTTCAGTGCTCAAAATGGATATCTAGTGTTTTCTCTTAAATTATACTGAGGCATTATTCCCCCTCCCTATCAGACAATGAAATCCAGGATCCCACTGTCTAAACAATAATGCAGCTGATTGAGCTGCTGCCTCACGACATCAGAGATCTGGGTTGATCCTGACCTGTGTGTGTGAAGTTTGCATGCTCTCAGTGGGCTGTTTCTATGCATTATGTATTTAACCGGGGATTGTACTTGTGAATGGCCATAAACTTACTGATCTATATGCAAGAAAAGAATCTCACTGTACCTTGGTACATGTGACAATATAGAAACCACTGAGCTGCGTGAATTTCCTCCGGGTGTTCCGGTTTCCTTCCACATCCCAAAGATGTACAGGATTGTAGGATAATTGGCCCCTAATGCAAAAGAAGTGGATGAGAAAGTTAGATAACATTGAACTGATGCGAAGATAGATACAAAAAGCTGGAGTGACTGAAGTCTGAAGAAGGGTCTCGACCGGAAACGTCACCTATTTCTTTTCTCCAGAGATGCTGTCTAATCCGCTGTTACTCCAGCTTTTTGTGTCTATCTTAAATCAGCATCTGCTGTTCCTTCCTACACATTGAACTAGAGTGAATGATCGGCGTGGACTCGGTGGCCTGTTTCTGTTCTTTCAATCAATCTCTCTTTCTGTTTTTAAACCAATTATTTTGAAGATATGGCACTTTATCTGACACTCTCTTAGATTTATACACCTCAATTAAATCTCTATATGGCCTTCATTGTTGCAAAACAAATGACTCCAGCCCGGGCAATCTCGCTTTATAGTCAATCTTTTTCAGCACGAGAATTATTCAGCAAATCTACCCTGAAGCACCTGTCTTGCAGCAACATCCTTTCTGTAACCAGAACCATATGCAATAATCTCACTGTAGATTAACTTGTGTTTTGTACAGTTTTGATATGACTATTGTTGGTGACACAAGGAATCTTCAATGGATTGCAATGTGCTAGAGCAACTCGGCAGGTCAGGCAGCGTATCTGGAGGATGTGGAAAGGAGATGGTTCAACTCGGGACCCTTTTTCAGACTGTCCCAAACCAAAGCGTCGCCTATCCATGTCCTCCAGAGATGCTGCCTGAGCCGCTGAGTTACTCAAGCATTTTGTGTTAAAGGTTTTGTGTTTGTTGTATTACTTGGCCTGCATTTGGAGCAAGGTTTATGAACTGACTGGGCAAAAGATGCAAACCGCAGGAGATGCAACACCTGTCCCTTTACCTCCTCCCTCAACTCCATCCAAGGACCCAAACAGTCTTGCCAGGTGAGACAGAGGTTCACCTGCACCTCCTCCAACCTCATCTATTGCATCCACTGCTCTAGATGTCAACTTCTTTACATCGGCGAAACCAAATGCAGGCTCGCCGATTCGCTTTGCTCAACACCTGCGCTCGGTCCGCCTTAACCAACCTGATCGCCCGGTGGCCGAACACTTCAACTCCCTCTCCCAGTCTGACCTTTCTGTCATGGGCCTCCTCCAGTGCCATAGTGAGGCCCACCGGAAATTGTAGGAACAGCACCTCATATTTCGCCTGGGCAGCCTGCAGCCCAGCGGTATGAACATTGACTTCTCCAACTTTAAATAGTTCCTCTGTCCCTCTCTTCCCCTCCCCCTTCCCAGTTCTCTCTGTATCTTCCTGTCTCCACCTATATCCATCCTGTGTCCTGCCCCCCTGACATCAGTCTGAAAAAGGGTCTCGACCCGAAACATCACCCATTCCTTCTCTCCTGAGATGCTGCCTGACCTGCTGAGTTATTCCAGCATTTTGTGGGCAAAAGATGCATCACATTGTTTTTTATGACTTCAGACTGCTGCAACGTTGTCCACAACCAGCAGGTTTTTGGAATTGTATTTAACGCTGTGATGTGGAGAAATGCAGCTGCTAGTTTGCCAGCTTCAAAGGTATCTCAAATAGCAATGAGTGTTGGAAGGACCTGCAGATGCTGGAGTAACTCTGGGTCAGACGGCATCTTTCTTTTCTCCTGAGATGCTGCCTGGCCTGCTGAGTTACTCTAGCATTTTGTGTCTTTCAAACAGCAATGAGATTTATCAGCCGGTTTAGGCTTTGCTTAAGAGATATAATTGGCTCGGACATGGAAGAACTATCCTGCTGCTTGGATAATAGTTTAGGAACTTTCACATCCAACTGGACATTATCTATTTGTATTTTGTAAGGCAAGGTTTGATTCGGGATATCTCTGTAAGAGAATGGATGAGGCTTTTGTTTAATATCTTGACCAAAGATTGTACCTCCAACAGTGCAACTTGGCTTTGGTCTGAAGACCTGAAATGTTACCTGTCCATTCCCTCCATGTTGCAAGGTTTTGTACTGCTCTCTTTGCAGTGGCACTCAAACCTACATCTTATGATTTGGACATGACTGGCTTAGTGATGCAACCATTGGGATTTTGCCTCTGGAGGGTTTGTCACCTTGTGCCTCCAGCCATAAATAAAATGGTCCTTGTTACAGCTCGAGACAGGCCAGCTTTGCAAATATGTTGGCTCTCCTTTTGTGCGATGGACGAATTTGTCTGATGATGAGTAACTGCATCCATGAATACTATTTGTACAATGTTTAGTGGTCTGATGATACAGTAAACCTTTTTTATTACGGACCTATTTATAGCGTTTTTTTGTAACAGTTGACTGTCTCTTTAAGAATACACGCTGCTAGTTACTCTGCGGAGGCCATTGAAATTGACAGGCCATAGAAATTGACAGGCCATTGAAATTGACAGGGCATTGAAATGGACAGGGCATTGAAATGGACAGGGCATTGAAATTGACAGGGTATTGAAATGGACAGGCCATTGAAATTGACAAGGAATCACTCGGATCGGCACATAAGTCTATAAACAAACACCCTTTAGTATTATTAGCTTGCAGTAACAAGAAACCATTTTTAGCTGTTAAGATCTTTGTACACTCAGCAGGTTAGGCAGGATAGTGTATTTGGATGGGGAAACAGAGATAACGTTTAAGATCAATACGCTTTTACCCTGAACAGGTTGAGGGATTTGCCCTTGGAGTGGGGCAGGGTTTTCTCATCCTGCCACTGCAACACCCCAGACCACCCATTTTGCACTCAATCTCTGAATGTGGGATTCGCAGCAGGGGCAGCAGTTATTGGTGGACAAGATGGTGTTGGGCCGCTGCACTCTTTGTGGTGAGGGGGTTCCCATTGGGCTCTCAGTGACGGGGCTCCAGGATTCTGACCTGGCGCCTGGGCAGCAATGTCAGTGGGGGGCATAACCTTATTCAGTTATACTGGACAATCTGCAATAACGAACAACATTCCCCCTTTCCCGCTATAAGGAGGGTTTACTGTAATTGCCCATTGCCAGTCAATAATGATGGACTTTTTGCACACCAGATGGAGAAACCTCAGCAGGACAGATGACATGGGAAATTTAACAGGTCAACTACAGTACACAACTATTGTACACAAAAAAGGTCAGAAAGTGTTCGGCGGTAGTGAAGGTTGTGAGCAACAGGTTCATGTTTGGTGCAGAGTTTATCTATTGTGTTTTTAATATTTAATTGGCCTGATGATTATATGATATAAACTATCATAGCACTTGTCCAAAATAATGCAGAGTTTTTATAATGTTAAATAAGGAGAACTGATTTCTGGTGATGCCGTTTGTGAGCAGTTTTGGGCCCCATATCTGAGGAGAGATACGCTGACGTTGGAGAGGGTCCTGAGGAGGTTTACGAGAATGATCCCAGGGATGGTTGGGTTAACATATGATGAGTATTTGACGGCACTAGGCCTGTACAGGGGATTGGAGGGTAGCTAATGTTAAGAAAGGAGGGAGAGAGAAAACAGGAAATTATAGACCAGTTAGTCTGACATCAGTGGTGGGGAAGATGCTGGAATCAATTATAAAAGACAAAACTGTGGAACATTTGGATAGCAGTAACAGGATCGTTCCGAGTCAGCATGGATTTACGAAGGGGAAATCATGCTTGACTAATCTTCTGGAATGTTTTGAGGATCTAACTAGGAAAGTGAACAGGGGCGAGCCGGTGGATGTAGTGTACCTTGACTTTCAGAAAGCCTTTGACAAGGTCCCACATAGGAGATTAGTGGGCAAAATTAGAGCACATGGTATTGGGGGTAGGATACTGACATGGATAGAAAATTGGTTGGCAGACAGAAAGCAAAGAGTAGGGATAAATGGGTCTCTTTCAGAATGGCATGCAGTGACTAATGGGGTACCGCAAGGCTCGGTGCTGGGACCGCAGCTATTTACAATATACATTAATGACTTGGATGAAGGGATTAAAAGTAACATTAGCAAATTTGCAGATGACACAAAGCTGGGTGGCAGTGTGAACTGTGAGGAAGATGCTATGAGGTTGCAGAGTGACTTGGACATGTGTGAGTGGGCGTATGCATGGCAGATGCAGTTTAATGTGGATAAATGTGAGGTTATCCACTCTGGTGGTAAGAATAGGAAGGCAGATTATTATCTGATAGGTGTCAAGTTAGGAAAAGGGGACGCACAACGAGATCTGGGTGTCCTAGTGCATCAGTCACTGAAAGGAAGCATGCAGGTACAGAAGGCAGTGAAGAAAGCCAATGGAATGTTGGCCATAACACGAGGAGTTGAGTATAGGAGCAAAGAGGTCCTTCTGCAGTTGTACAGGGCCCTAGTGAGACCGCACCTGGAGTACTGTGTGCAGTTTGGTCTCCAAATTTGAGGAAGGATATTCTTGCCATTGAGGGCGTGCAGCATAGGTTCACTAGGTTAATTCCCGGAATGGCGGGAATGTCGTATGTTGAAAGACTGGAGCGACTAGGCTTGTATACACTGGAATTTAGAAGGATGAGAGGGGATCTTATTGAAACATATAAGATTATTAAGAGATTGAACACGTTAGAGGCAGGAAACATGTTCCCAATGTTGGGTGAGTCCAGAACCAGGGGCCACAGTTTAAGAATACATTTAGAACGGAGATGAGGAAAAACTTTTTCAGTCAGAGTTGTAAATCTGTGGAATTCTCTCAGAAGGCAGTGGAGGTCAATTCTCTGGATGCTTTCAAGAGAGAGCTAGAACGGGGTACTGATTGTGAATGATCTGCCATGATCACATTGAATGGTGATGCTGGCTCGAAGGGCCGAATGGCCTACCCCTGCACCTATTGTCTATTGTCTACTCTGGAGTTTAAAAGGATGACGGGGGACCTCATTGAAACTTACCAACTAATGAAATGGCTGGATAGAGTGGATGTGGAGAGGATGTTTCCACTAGTGGGAGAGTCTGGGACCAGAGACAAAGCCTCGGTTTGAAAGGAAGTCCTTTTAGCAAAGAGGTAAAAAGGAATTTCTTTAGTCAGAAGGTGGTGAATTTGTGGAATTCATTCTCACAGTCGGCTGTGTAGGCCAAAAACATTGGGTATTTTTAAAGTGGAGATTGTCAGGTTCTTGGTGAGTAAAGGTGTCAAAGACTACGGGGATACGGCAGGAGAATGGGGTTGAAAGGGAAAGATAGATCAGCCATGATCAAATGGCGGAGTAGACTCTGGGCCGAATGGCCTAATTCTGCTCCTACGACATGAAAACAGAGCACCTGGAAGAAACCCATGTTTTCACAGGGAGAATGTGCAAACTCCACACAGACAGCACCCGAGGGCAGAATTGAATCTGGGTCTCTGGTACTATGAGGCAGCAGGTCTACCCGCTGCGCCACATTGCCGCCCAATGATCAAATAGTCCCCTGAGGAGGGAATAATATCGAACAGCGTATTCAATTTGGCATTGAAGGACAGTGCAAGAAGATTCAATTGCAACTTTAAAAAACAAGTTAAAGTAGTAGAATCAGGAGATCTGCAGAGAGAAATGGTGAGGGTAATTACGTAGCTTCAAAGCCGTCATAACGTTAGTTCCAAATACCCATCTGCTTTGATATGTAATTCTTTGATTCAAAGTAATTTGTGTTCTATTAATCCTATTAAAACCCTGGTTCTGATGGACTGGAGCCTTGTGCTTATGGAGTGCAGCTGTACTTGGACAATGAAGCATAGAACTCTGACCTAGATTATTCCGAAGGTTTTCAATTTTCTTTCTTGAATCAAACTCATAAATTCTTGTGGTCTGTCCCCCAACTCTTCAAAGCCCATTCCTTCCCTCAGACAGCTTGCTCGTTAGACAAGATGTATATACTTAATTCATACGGAAGACGAGAGCATCCCTATCAAAATATGTTCTTGAGGTTAAGATGACAAAATGCCTGGAACAGCAGTTTATCAACATGTGATGCCACTGTGCTGTTAGCTGGCAAGACCTAAAACATTTATCTAATGGCGGTGAGAAAACGGCAATAATTGGCGCCGCAGTGGTAGAGTTGCTGCCTTAGTGCCAGAGACACAGGTTTGATGCTGACTATGGATGTTGTCTGTTGGAGTTTGTACGTTCTCCCCGTGACGTGTATGGGTTTTCTCCGAGTGCTCCAGTTTCCTCCCACACTCCAAAGACGTGCAGGTGTAGGTTAATTGGGTTTGTAACGTTGTAATTTGTCCCCAGTGTGTGTCGGATGGTGCGAGCATATGGAGGTTGCAGGTCGGTGGCATATGGGGGTTGGTGGATAGACACAAAATGCTGGAGTAACTCAGCGGGTCAGACGGCATCCCTGGAGAACAAAGGATGGGTGATGCATTTCTGGCTAGGGTGGACATGAAAGATTCTATTGAATCAAAAGTTACAGCATGGAAGTAGGCCCTTCAGACCACTCTGGCTATCGACAGCATCCACCTATCACTTGAAAGGACTCAAAGTGCCGGAGTAACTCATCGAGTCAGGCAGCATTTCTGAAGAACATGGACAGGTGACGTTTCAGGTCGGGAACCTTCAGCCTTGTATCTCCACCTATCGCTTGCCATGCTTTGTCCCACCTCTCTTCCAGCTTTCCCCTCCCAGTCTCCAACCACTGAAGACGGGTTGTATGCACCCGCACTATCATTCCCCCTGTCTTATGTCGCCTGTGCCCCACCTGGATTCTCACCTATATCTCTCCTTCCACCTACATTCCCTTATCTAGCTTCACAATTCACAACCCTTCAATCCTTTTGTTCCACACTTTCTGCGTTTTAATCTCTGCCCATTGTCCGATCATTTGCCTATCAAAAAGATAATCACCTATATAACAACATATTATCTGCCTGGCTTTGCTATGCTCTTCCATCTCTTTCCCTCTCCCCCCCCCCCCTAAAATTAGTCTGAAGAAGGGTCACAGCATGAAACATCACCTATCCATGTTCTCCAGAGATGCTCCCTAACCTGCTGAGTTGCTCCAGCACTCTATCATTTCTTGTAACTGCATTGCCAGAAATCATGGTC
The DNA here is from genome assembly GCF_053455715.1 of Rhinoraja longicauda. NCBI lineage: Eukaryota > Metazoa > Chordata > Chondrichthyes > Rajiformes > Arhynchobatidae > Rhinoraja > Rhinoraja longicauda. The sequence continues at coordinate 16,346,527 of NC_135974.1, forward strand.
ATAAATCTCTTCTGGGCTCTCTAAATCCTCCACGTCTTTCCTACAGTAAGGCAACCAGAAATGAACATAATACTTTGCTTGAGGCCAGCTGGGGTTTATGTAGGTTCCGCATGACATCTCTGCTTTCATACTCTCTGCCTCTTTCAAAAAACACAGTGGATTTAACAGTAATCCCTGGAGAACATCATTATTCATCTTCCTCTATTCAACACCACACTCTTGCATGTTTTCCATCCAACTTTGTACTGCATGATTTCAGTGTGCCTTAATAATAATAATAATAATATTCATTTATTGTCATTGCAACGAGTACAACGAAATTAAAAAATAGCCAATCCTGACGGTGCGTACAAACATATATGCAATAAATGCAAAAACAAATAAATACATAAATACAATTAAATACAATTATATTAAGTACAAGATTTTTTAACGGTGTTGCCTAGTGCAAAGGTAGTGTTCAGTTCTCGTATGGCCCTGGGGTAAAAACTGTTTTTAAGTCTGTTTGTTCGGGATTTGATCGACCTGTAACGTCGACCAGAGGGCAGATGAACAAACAGACGGTGGCCGGGGTGGGATGGATATATGCTTTATTTTTTGCTGATAAATCTGTAATAAAAAGCCCTTTGGAAAGCCATTGTTTAGGTTTATTATAAAACACATTGTTTTGGTTTATTATTATCACGTGTACTGAATTACAGTGAAAAGCTTTTGTCCAATCATGTCAGATTGAACTATACATGTCAAACCAATGGTTTAATGTTTTCTTTATTACGTTTACCAAGGTACAGTTAAATACTATTTATTTTGCGCACAGATCAGCAAGACTATCCCCGTACATAAGTGCAATCCCCCCCATTAGTACAGAATGTATTGAACAGCCCACTGAGTCTAGATGCAAGAGGGCCATTTTACAATCCCAGCTGCAGCTGGCTACAAAGGCCTCTTCTGACCATCGGCCCCATTCCCATCGTCCCGTGAACCTTTGCCCTCTCCTTGCACGGCCCTCTTCAGCCCTTGTTCCTTGGGGGTGCCTCCTGCAGCTGACCCAAAGGGCGCGGAAGGTAAGACACCCCCCCCCTCCCCAGATTCAGAGCCTTTTGTCCACCGTTGCTACCAATAGTGCTCCCATCTGAGTTTTTGGCACTTATATTATTGTTATAGAAATACTATTAAATTTGTGGCAGTTTTGAGGCCCTTTTTTTACACTGCCATATGCACATATCTTTCAAAAATTAATTTTTCGATTGTAAACTATGCATCGCAATGATATATCAGAATCAGAATAACCTTTATTATCATCCAAAAAAACAAGTCTTTTGGACGAAATTCCGTTACCCACAGTCCAACAATAAGAGCAATAAAAATAAGCAATAACACACAATCACCTACCACCACAAAAAAAAAAAAAAGAAACATGCATCACAGTGAGTCTCCTCCAGTCACCTCCTCGCTGTGATGGAAGGTCAGAATGTCTTTTTTCTTCCCCTGCCGTCTTCTCCCGTGGTCAGGTTGTGGAACTTGCCACGTCGGGGCGGTCAGGGCCCCCGACATTGAAGCCCCCGCCGGGCGGAGAAAATGCCACGGCCGGTGAAAGGTCCGCGGCGGGCCGACCCAAGCCCCGCGATTCGGGGCGGGCGAAGACGCTGCCGCCGCCGGAGCTCCCGATGTCGACCCCCACCCAGGGGCCTGCGAGCTTCCGATATCCACGCGGCCGAAGCCTTCGAAGGCGTCGCAGCTGCACTTGCAGTGCCACCACAGCCTCAGAAGGCAGCCAGCTCCGCTGGTGGTGAGTACAGTTCGCGGGCTCTGTGAACCAGAGTCCAGGTGGTCCCAGCTGGAGGCCGCCTGCTCCAGGTGTTTGGCCGATGGTAGGCCGCAGCGGGAATGGAGACACAACCCAGAAAAAAAGGTTGGGTCTCCGTTCGGAAGAGACAATTTTTCAGTTCCCCCCCCCCCACACGTAGTACACAACCACAAAAAACACTACATCATATCTAAACTACAATTAAGACAAAAATCACAAAAGACAAACAGACTGCAGGTGAGCCGCAGCTGCTGCACAGCGCCGCCACTTCCTCTCCTTTCGACTGCCCCGTTATATATTAATTATATATATATTAACTAATCCCAAATTAATCTATGGATGTTTTCAGACAGAATTGACACTAAGAAATTGAGATCTTAGCAGAATTTGATACATTATGGTTGACTGCATAGGTTTTAATGGGAGTTTTAAAATTGGAAAGAGGGGTTAAGAGGTTTGTTCTTGGTGAAGGAATTTCTCGAGCTTAGGGGCCCGGCAGCTGATGGCCAGCTGATGTTCATGGGATCCAGGGAATGGGAGAAATGTAGACTTCTCAGGCAGATTATAGAGTTAAGAAGGTGTGAGCCCATTGTGGAATTTGAGCAAGTACGAGAAAATAAAGTCAAGGCATCAATGAGTTTTGCTGAATCTTTAGGTTATTTCCTTTCTGCATGGGGAAAAAACTGTAGGTGCCAGAAATTTGAAAACAGAAAATGAGCATTGCTTTAAGGTGAGATGAGTAAAGTTTAAAGGAAAGAGTCGGGCATGGACCCGTTGGGTCCAAATCTCTCCTGCGGGCCTGGCAACCCTCTGCAAACCTCTCCTGTGGCCAGCAGCAGGAGAGCTCTCCTCACCCCCCCCCCCCCACCTCATTGGCAGTCACTCGTGCGGGTCCCGCCCCCCTCCGAGCGGCATCCCTCCCCCAACTGCGTACCGCGAGTATGCGGCGGCCATCTTACGTAAGTATTAAAGTTTAAAAAGTGTTTTTTAAATCTCCCCTGCGGGCCCAGCAACCCTGCGGGCGCGGCAACCCCTGGGTGCAACCCTCCCCCAGCTGACGGTCCGTGAACCCTCTCTGCTGCCGTGCTGCACTACCGGAGGAGGGTCAGGTGCGGGGCACACGGGGATGGGCGCTGGTCCTCCCGGCGGGGGGAGCGCATTTGTTAAAGCTTCAGATCGACGGCTCAGCAGCAGTGGCAGCTCATCGGCTCAGCAGCCCCCCACCCCCATTGGCCGTCACTCAGGCGGGTCCCATTGTGACGTTGAACGCGGCTGACAGCCAGGAAAAATGGAAAAGTGATTTTTATAACTTTAAAAAGCCGATTTTTAAAGTTTAAAAAAAGTGAAAAACCTTTAAAATATAACAACCATTTGAACCACAGGACAATGGTGATTAAGGTGGTGATAAAATTGGCGCGCTATCGTGTACCGTTTTGGCTCTATTTCGGGAACATACTAAATGCAATATATATATGTGTATATATATAGTGCATTCAGAAAGTATTCAGATCCCTTCACTTTTTCCACATTTTGTTAAGTTACAGCCTTATTTTAAAATGGGTTAAATTCATTTTTTTAATCATCAATCTACACACAATACCCCATAATAATAAAGCAAAAACAGGTGTTTAGAAATTTTTGCAAAGTAGTTAAAATAAACAAATAACTGAAATATCACATTTACGTAAGTATTCAGACCATTTGCTATGACACTCAAAATTGAGCTTAGGTTCATCCTGTTTCCATTGATTATCCTTGATGTTTTTACAACTTGATTGGATTCCACCAGTGGTAAACTAAATTGACTGGACATGATTTGGAAAGCTGTCTATATAAGGTCCCACAGTTGACAGTGCATGTCAGAGCAAAAACCAAGCCATGAAGACGAAGGAATTGTCTGAACTGCTGAGTTACTCCAGCATTTTGTGAATAAATAGAGCTCCAGAGTTCCTCTGTGTAGATGGGAGGATCTAGCAGAAGAACAACTGCAGCACTCCACCAATCAGGCCTTTATGGTAGAGTGGCCAGACGGAAGCCACTCCTCAGTAAAAGGCGCATGACAGCCCGCTTAGAGTTTGCCAAAAGGCACCTAAACAAGATTCTCTGGTCTGATGAAACCAAGATTGAACTCTTTGGCCTGAATGCCAAGCGTCACGTCTGGAGGAAACCAGGCACCTGGCCAATACCATACCTACGGTGAAGCATGGTGGTGGCAGCAGCATGCTGTGGGGATGTTTTTCAGCGGTAGGAACTGGGAGACTAGTCAGGATTGAGGGAAAGATGAACGGAGCAAAGTACAGAGAGATCCTTGATGAAAACCTGCTCCAGAGTGTTCTGGACCTCAGACTGGGGCGGAGGTTCGCCTTCCAACAGGACAATGACCCTAAGCACACAGCCAAGACAACGTAAGAGTGGCTTCGTGACAAGTCTGTGAATGTCCATGAGTGGCCCGGACTTGAACCCGATCGAACATCTCTGGAGGGACCTGAAAATAGCTGTGCACCAACACCACCACCACCCCCCCCCCCCCATCCAACCTGGCAGAACTTGAGAGGATCTGCAGAGAAAAATGGGAGAAATGACCCAAATACAGGTGTTCCAAGCTTGTAGCGTCATACCCAAGAAGACTTGCGGCTGTAATCGCTGCCAAAGGTGCCTCAACAAAATTGATGATAAAAAATTTTTTTTTAATCCATTTTAAAATAAGGCTGTAACGTAACAAAATGTGGAAAAAGTGAAGGGGTCTGAATACTTTCTGAATGCACTATACAAGAAGAGAGTTTTAGTTATGTTATATATATATATATATATACTAGACCAAATTGACCCGTTAGGTCCAAATCTCTCCTGCGGGCCTCTCCTGGGGCAACCCTTCCCCCAACTGACGATCCTGTGGGCGCGGCAACCCTCTCCGACTGACGAAGCCCGTTGCCGGGCGGGGAGTGTCACCCGGGGCCGTAGGCAGACAAAGAAGGGGAGAGGGTGCCACTCACCTTAGCCCCGTACCACCAGCGCCGCAGCCGGAGTGAGCTGTGGACCCAAAGCCTCTCCTGCATTGGCGTAGCACCCTCTCCTCCCCCCTCCCCCCCAGCCCAATTTCCCTACTCCCCCCTCCCCAGCTCTATTCCACCCCTCCCGCCCACCCCCACTTCCCCTATTTAAGAGACTTTTAGATAGGCACATGGATATGCAGGGAATGGAGGGGTATGGATTACGTGTAGGCATGGGAGATTTGTTTATCTTGGCAACATGTTTGGCATAGACCTTGTGGGCTTAAGGGCCTGTTTCTGTGCTGTTCTATGTAAAATGATTGTTTCTGGTCAATGACCTTTCATCAAATCTGGGAGAAACTATGTTTCTATCTTCACCATGCTGCCCAAGTATTTCCAGCATTTTCTGCTTTTATTTCTTCTGGAAATGGCTGAAAGCACTTGACAGCTTTCTGTAATATTTGGAGGCTATTGCTTCCTGCTTAAGTTCAACTGGAGTCCAAGGCTGAGATATGGTGGGCATTTTCTCTTCCTCTTTTCTTTTGACTGCCATTTCCTATAAGTGCAGAGTAACAAAATGAAAACGGATTTATAATTCTGACAAAGGGCAGCACAGTGTCAATTGTAAAATTGTCCCTTGTGTGTAGAATAGCGCAATGGTGTATGGGGTGATCTCTGGTCAGCGCAGACTCGATGGGCCGAAGAGCTTGTTTCCTAGCTGTATCTCTAAACTAAACTAAAGGGGAGGAAGCATGAGGAAGGTACATTTAATTTTAAAACATGCAACAACAAAACAAAATCCCACAACCTATGTTGTAAAGAAGAGACTGCAGTCTGGAGGGGGGAAGAGCGCAGTGAACCTGTTAGACCTCCCATCGTAACAGGCTGTTGGTAGGTCAAGGAATTTTCACAAAGACAACTGGCAGTTGTATTACACAAAAGGAAGGAAATGTTCTTGGGGTAGAAAACGGTGGCGCAGCGGTAGAGTTGCTGCCTTACAGCGAATGCAGCGCCGGAGACTCGGGTTCGATCCTGACTATGGGTGCTGTACTGTACGGAGTTTGTACGTTCTCCCGTGACCTGCGTGGGTTTTCTCCGAGATCTTCGGTTTCCTCCCACACTCCAAAGACGTACAGGTTTTTAGGTTAATTGGCTGGGCAAATGTAAAAATTGTCCCTAGTGGGTGTAGGATAGTGTTAATGTGCGGGGATCGCTGGGTGGCAAAGACCCAGTGGGCCAAAGGGCCTGTTTCTGCGCTGTATTTCTAAATCTAAAATGTGTCCATACTTCAAACTTAATTTGTACCTTACTATTTCTTATCAAAGTTTAATTTAAAAGAGTAAATGTATAATTTGAGTGTGCTTTTGTTTTACGAAATGGATGACTGCTCACAGAGGGGTTTGGTAGTGACACATACACAGAAGGCAACCAACTTTAACATTTTAGTTTAGTTTAGAGGTACAGTGACCCACCGAGTCTGCACCGTGCACTAGTTCTATCCTGCACCTTGGGGACTATTTACAGAAGCCGATTAAACTACAAACCTGCACTTCTTTGGCGTGTGGGAGAAAACTGGAGCACGTGGAGAAAACTCCTTATTACAGACTGCACTTGTAGTCAGGATGGAACCCGGGTCTCTGGCGCTGTTAGGCAGCAACTCTACTGCTGTGCCACTGTGCCACCCATTGGTTTTTAACTAGAACTCCAGTCTTTAATTAATCCTATACTTCAAATATCTTGGCTGGTGCTACGTGTAATATGTATCTATGGAGGGCGTGCAGCGTAGGTTCACTAGGTTAATTCCCGGAATGGCGGGACTGTCGTATGTTGAAAGGCTGGAGAGATTGGGCTTGTATACACTGGAATTTAGAAGGATGAGGGGGGATCTTATTGAAACATATAAGATAATTAGGGGATTGGACACATTAGAGGCAGGAAACATGTTCCCAATGTTGGGGGAGTCCAGAACAAGGGGCCACAGTTTAAGAATAAGGGGTAGGCCATTTAGAACGGAGATGAGGAAGAACTTTTTCAGTCAGAGTGGTGAAGGTGTGGAATTCTCTGCCTCAGAAGGCAGTGGAGGCCAGTTCGTTGGATGCTTTCAAGAGAGAGCTGGATAGAGCTCTTAAGGATAGCGGAGTGAGGGGGTATGGGGAGAAGGCAGGAACGGGGTACTGATTGAGAGTGATCAGCCATGATCGCATTGAATGACGGTGCTGGCTCGAAGGGCTGAATGGCCTACTCCTGCACCTATTGTCTATTGTCTATGTTGATATAATTGATTGGACAAACCTGGACTGTGAGCATCAGTGGCTGAGGGGAGACCTGACAGAAGTATATACAATTTTTTTAGATTTAGAGATACAGCGTGGAAACAGACCCTTCGGCCCACCGAGTCCGCGCCGCCCAGCGATCCCCGCACATTAACACTATCCTACACACACTAGGGACAATTTTTACATTTACCCAGTCAATTAACCTACATACCTCTACGTCTTTGGAGTGCGGGAGGAAACCGAAGATCTCGGAGAAAACCCACGCAGGTCATGGGGAGAACGTACAAACTCCGTACAGACGGCGCCCGTAGTCAGGATCGAACCTGAGTCTCTGGCGCTGCATTCGCTGTAAGGCAGCAACTCTACTGCTGCGCCACCGTGCCGCCCATTATGAGGGGTATCGATAATATCACCAGTTGGGCTTTCGTTTTTGTAAAGGTGGAAATGCCAAATACTAGACGGCACAGATTAACGGTGAAAAGGGGAAAGTTTAAATGAGATATGTGGAGCACGTTTTGTTTCAACACAGAGTGGTAGGTGCCTGGAATACCCTAGCAAGCGAGCTGCTAGAAACAGGGACAATAGCAATATTCAAGAGATATTTGGACAGGCAGGATGAATCAGAGGAAGGGTTTCGACCCTAAATGTCACCCATTGCTTCTCTCCAGAGATGTTGCCTGTCCCGCTGAGTTACTCCAGCATTTTGTGTCTACCTTTAGACAGGCAGGGATTGACACATAGATCATGTGCAGGCAGAACAAATGAATTTAAATTGCCATGGTGTTGGCACAGACATTATAGGCCGAAGGGCTTGTTCTACATTCTAGTCTTTCTCCAAAGCCCTGAAAATGTTCCTTTTCACATATTTATCTAAATATAAAGTTATTTAATGGCATCAGATGGTTGTCTGGTTTCCCATATCTCTGTATTGAAAGCACAGTTTAAGTGGACAGTGTTATTCTGACTTTTAATTGTGAAACTGAATTCCATTTGAACTCTGTTTCTGGTTGTGTTGTGTTCCAGTCAAAGAGCGAGACTGATAAAGCATTCTGTTCAAGATAACCTGTAATTAAGTCTTGTTTGATATTCCTTGGGGATTGGGAGGTTTCGGGATATTTCTGACCTCGCTGTGGCTTTGGCTGTGTGCTATCACCATGCAAGACTGAAGCACAGGAAGCCGTGATGGCCACCCAGTTTTGCACTATGCAGAACCGCTCGTTTGGGAGTGTGCAATATTGATAGCGTTCGGCAAATGTCAATTCTAGCTAAATTACAAGCAATGTTCCTAGTCCATTGCTGTTTGAGGCTTGTTTGTTCCACTGATAAGCAGCCGATTACATTTCCTTAATGTCTTTCCCGTGTCCTCAGAGAAAGTTGCAGTCATCGCACTCCCCAGCTGCTTGCATCTTTGGGTGGTTGATAAGATAAGCACCATTAAAGAGAAATTACTCTGCCAGAGATCTACTCAACCCCCCCCCCCCCCAAGCGCAGACATGTCACTGCCATTTCTAAGCAATAACTTATTCTGTGGCTAATAGTTTCATGCAGGCTGTGAGGCGAAGCTCTTAAACCAAGCTCCACTGATTAAATCCCAGATGAGTTACAGGGTCATCATCACTTTGTGTTAAAATGCAGAACGTTGAATGAGATCGAGCGACAGTGATTCAATGGTGCAATGATACTTTATTATCACATTGCATACTACCCGGTAAAATCATACAGCAGATCTCACCGCGCTGACAAAGTTACAAAGGTTCACCAAACAATCCTATCTTCTGCCTGCCGCTCCACATGGCAACAGGTTCTGCATAGTGTACAACTGGGTGGCCATCCCGTTGCATCCCCGCCATCGTTCTCGGCAGCTCCCCCTTGCCGTGGCCCCCCCCCCCCCCCTTCATTCTTGGCAGCCCCTTGCTGGGTCCCCCCCCTTTGTTCTCAATGGCCTCCCGCTGGTTAGATCTCGACAGTCCACCTCACTGCCCTGAGATGTCCCTCGAGTGCTGAGGAAATGTAAAATGTACTCTTTTTTTCCTTGAGGTACTACAGCTCTGGTCACTGCTGACTGTGGGATTCAAGAGCACAAACTTAATTTTACAATCCTTTTGCATCCAAGGGATGTCCAGTGTAGCTTTAAAGCCGTAAAATTATTATTGGGCTGTAATCCGTTCTTAATTCCTAGTGCTCCATCCACCACTTGGCAGCAAGTTAGGTGTACACCTTGGACTTTAGTGATGCTGCGCGGGAACAAGCCCTTCGGCCCATCCAGCCTGCGCTGACCAGCGGCCCCATACACCAGCACTATCCTACCCACAGGGGACAACTTACCGAAGCCAATTAACCTACAAACCAGTACGACTTTGGAGTGTGGGAAGAAACCGGAGCACCCGGAGAGAACCCACAGGGAGAATGTACAAACTCTGTATAGATAGCACCGTAATCAGGATCGAACCACGGTTTCTAGCGCCATAAGGTTACAACTCTACTGCTGCGCCACTGTGCCGCCCCAACATACAAGGATCTGAAGATGCTGCTTTCAGAAAAGGACACGAAGTGCTGGAATAACTCATTGGGTCAGGCAACATCTCTGCAGAACATGGATTGGTGACATTTCGGGTTGGGATCCTTCTTCAGACTTCAGACACTTCTTCTAAACCAGTGATAAATGTTTACTTGGGCTGCAGGGAGCAAATAGAGCACAGCGGATATCCAGAAATAAAGTTACAACTAATGTCCATGTCGTATTTTGTGAGATATTGACTGGGCGGGGGGGAGGGGTAGAACGGTTGGCAAATATTGATTAGGAGTTGGGGCAGAAGGAGAGGATGCATGGGGAGGGGTTGGGGTGAGTGGGGGTGTGTGAAAGTGAGAAGATAAATGTTTGTGTGAGAAACAATATCCACTTCCGAACTTGGCCCCGAGCCACCGGGGTCGATGGATGCAGGGGCTGCACGGGTCTTTGCCAAACCCTGACCAACAGGCAGCCGCCGCGGAACATGCTTGGAGAGGGTCCGAGGCTCGTCTCTCGCTTGCCCCCGAAGGACGAGAACCTGAAGGAGGAGATAATCGGCGACTCCAGCGGATGCAGGAGGTGTTGGGGGGTGTGTCTAACCTGCGCTTTCCAGGTCGGCTGCAGGAGGCGCCCCCCAGGGAACAAAGGCTAAAGCAGTGGACTGGAGGATGGCTGGCTGGCGATCTGTACAAGGGGGAAAGGCAGTCTGGCCAAGGACGAGACACAAAGAGGGACCCGGCGGGAGGTGTTTGTGACCGGGAACAAAGAGGGACCATAATGGGTACTTTGTTGGCATCAGATACGTGGCAGCACTTTGCGTACTTTGTGTAGTGTATACAAAAACAGAATTTCACTGTGCCAAGACACATGTGACAATAAGGTATTATGTTCCTTGAATATATCTGTGAATATAAAGTGGATAATCAAACATCTCCAAGAATTGCCCATCGTCTGGTGTGTGCTTCATGTTCTAACTGTAAGAATTCAATTTTTGGTTGCACAAAGATGTCAGATCTATTCATAGTCTCAATTTCTCAAGAGATACCAGATGGTTTAGAGTCTGTTTGTTGTAGGTTAATTGGATGATCAAAATAGAAGGCAGCAGAAACCAGCCAGAAACAATGCAGCAGGCAAACGCTCCATAACGTTGGAATGTGCCTGGCTCTTTTTGAGAATCCTGAGTGAGGGATGGGCCTGTAAAAAAAAACACACACGCACGCAAACTCAGATTGGTATCAGAAGGTTGCAGGTAATACAACTGTGTAAATGGTGCTGAAAAGTATTCATGTTTCTTATTTAATTTACTACTGCGGTAACTATCCTGATAGTCTACACAATTAAGACGTATTTAAGATATGCACGTATTTAAGACATTTAAGATAGGGCAGCACAGTGGTGCAGCTGGTAGAGTTGCTGCCTTACAGCGCCAGAGACCCAGGTTCGATCCTGACTGCAGATGCTGCTTGCAAGTTCTCCCTGTGACCGTGAGTTTTCTCCGGGTGCTCGTTTTTCCTCCCAAGTCCCAAAGACGTCCATGTTTGTAGGATAAGACTTCTGTAAATTGTCACTACTCTGTTGGATTGAAATAGTGTGTGGGCAGATCACTGGTCGGCGTGGACTTGATGGCCTGTTTTCACGATGTATCTCTAAAACTGAAAACAAACTAAAAATGTTCCTGCACTTTTACTGAAAATGAAATAAGCAAGTTTCTAAAGTACACTTCTTCCAAGATCCTGCAAAACGCTTTTGGAGTATCGCTATTGTTGTGCTGTATGAAACTAGTCAGTTTATGAACAACACGGTCCTGCAAATAATAAAATTATAATTCCGAAATGATCGTTTGGCGATTGTGAGCAAGAGATAAATGGCGACAAAGACAGCAGAGAAAACTGCACTGCTCTTTCGACTTTAAAGATACAGTGCGGGACAGGCCCTTTAAGTCCATGCTGACCAGTGATCACCCCGTACACTAACCTACGCACACTAGGGGCAATTTTGCAACTTACCAAAGTCAATTAACCTACAAACGCGTAGGTCTTTGGAGTGTGGGAGGAAACCAGAGGACGTGGAGAAAACCCACACCGTCACAGGGAGAACTTACAAATTCCGTACAGACAGCACCCGTGGGTCAGGATTGAACCCGGGCCTTTTGCACTGCACCACTGTGCATCAAAATAGTCCTATATTTCTACTTGAGAGATCCTTGGTTAACGTGACATGGTAAAGGTGGACTTCTGACTGTACACCACTTGATTGCTGCTGCATTGCCGGATGGGTGTAGATTTGTAAGTTAACCTATCTTCTGACTTGGAAATGTCAAATTGTAAATGTTTTGAAAGGGAACAGAGCTTAAAGGAATACCAGTGGGGGAAACATTTTTATAGCCTTCCCAATGTTATAACAGTGTTTTCAATGCAATTTTCCCTCTTCCGCCCAATTACAGATCTCTGAAGAAACTTAGTGAGGACAGTTTGACGAAACAGCCTGAAGAAGTCTTTGACTTATTAGAGAAACTTGGCGAAGGGTGAGTGCTGATTATTTGCAGAGAAAAAATCTGTCTACATCATGTTGAAGGTTTTCCATTTTGAAGGACAATGATATTATGATATCTTTGCAGCCTCTCTAATCTTCAGTCCTGCAATTTCCAATTCTGGCATCCTGGACATCCCGGACATCCCAAAAGTCATTTAGTTTTATCGATATAGCGTGGAAACTGGCCCTTCAGCCCAGCGAGTCCCGTACACTAGCACTATCCCACACACTAGGGACAATTTACAATTGTTACCAAAGCCAATTAACCTACAAACCTGTCGTCTTTGGAGTGTGGGAGGAAACACTGGTAGAATGTGCCAACTCCATGCAGACAGCACCCGTATTCAGGATCGAAGCCTGGTCTCTGGCGTTGTGAAGCAGCAACTCTACCGATGTGCCACCGTGCCGATCCTTAATTCTATTTCTCCACTATTCGTAGCCATGTATTGTAATTTGCCCACTTTCTTGACATCACGTTCTACACAATCATTGTGGACCGAAGGGCCTGATACTATGCTGAACTGTTCTATGTTTCTTCCCCCAAAAAAGATCTTGCTGTCTCTACCAACCGTTCCTATTTTAAGGAGCTTCATAAAAACCTTATCTGTCTTTTGGTCACCCGAACAAACATTTTTTTGTGGCTTTGTGCCAAGTTTTGTTCATAGTGATCTTGTGAGCTATATTTTGCTTTGTCAAAGTCACTATAACAATATTATTAATGATGCATTCGGCAGCAAAGCTTTTAATTCCATTGCAGTGATTGTGACCTTGTGTGCTGTACTGTTTCCCCAGCTGTTTTCTAAATCTTTTAGTTAGTGCATTCCATGCGTTCTTATTTTTGGCATGTCTGAACTCTTGTGGCTTCTTCGCCACCATCCTCAGTATCTTCACTGCATTCCTACCCCATCTCTAATTCAAAACATCTAGTCGGCAGCACATCAGTAACTGGGGCCGGTGAAACTGAAGAAGTTGATGTTGGAATGGTTGACAGTCAAACATACAGCGTGGAAACAGGTCCTTCGGCCCACTGAGTCCATGCTAACCAACGATCACCCGCACACTAGTTCTATCGTACACACTTTGAGACAATTTACAGGAGCAAATTAACCTGCAAACCTGCAGGTCTTTGGAATGTGGGAGGAAACCGGAGCACCCAGCGAAAACCCACACGGTCACAGGGAGAACGTGCAAACTCCATACAGACTGCACCCTTGGTTGGGGTCGAAGCCGGGTCTCTGGTGCTATAAGGCAGCAACTCTACTGCTGTGCTGCCCTAACCTTGGTACAATTTGCAGCAAATGGATTGCATGGGCATCCAAGTATACTGGAATCTTGGCTAACACAAATAACGAAATATGAAATATAATCAGAAAAGGCTAGAAATAGTTACAGGTCTACTGGTAGATAAATAATTAATGTTTTGGGTCCGCCTTTTGGCCCAACTCATCCATGTCGACCAAGTTGCCTTTCTCAGGTTAATCCCACTTGCCAACATTTAGCCCGTCGCCCTGTAAACCTTTCCAATCTATGCCCCTGTCTCACGATTTTTAAATCTTGTAATTATACCTATTTCAACTACGTGTTGCCTTGGGGAGGCACAGCGGTAGAGTTGCCTCTTTACAGCGCCAGAGACCCAGGTTTCACCCTGACTACAGGTCCTGTCTGTAAGGGGTTTTCGCCAGGTGCTCCGGTTTCCTCCCACACTCAAGTCGTACAGGGTTGTAGGTTAATTGGCTTCGGTAAAGATTGCAAATTGTCCCTAGTGTGTGGGATAGTGTTAGTGTACGGGGATCACTGGTCGGTGCAGACCCTGGATCGAAGGGCCTGTTTCTGTGCTGTATCTCTAAACTAAGCTACTTCCTCTGACAACTTTCAGGAATTATATACTATTTTGTTTCTGTTTGGCACATCAGTAGAGTTGCTGCCTTATAGCGTCAGACGCCTGGGTTTGATCCCAACCAAGGGTGTGGTCTGTATGGAGTTTGCACGTTCTCCCTGTGACCATGCGGGTTTTCGCCAGGTGCTCTGGTTTCCTCTCACATTCCAAAGACCTGCAGGTTTGCAGGTTAATTGGCTTCTGTAAATTGTCTCAAGTGTGTAGTATAGAACTAGCGTGTGGGTGATCATTGGTTAGCATGGACTCAGTGGGCCGAAGGGCCTGTTTCCACGCTGTATCTCAAAATTATACTAAAGTGGTATGTTTGTCTGTCAACCATTCCAACATCGACTTCTTCCGTTTCACCGGCCCCAGTTACTGATGCTACCGACTAGATGTTGTTAATTGGAGATGGATAAGAAGGCGGTGAAGATGCTGAGGATGGTGGCGAAGAAGCCACAAAAGTTCAGACATGCTAAAAATCTATATACTAAAACTCTTGTTTGTTCGTTCCTGAACTACAGCCAAAACGGTACACAATAGCGTGACAATTGTAGGGGGGGGGGAGGGAGGAGGGGGGAGCTGCACCAAGGCAGGAGAGGTTTGGGCCCAATGGGTCCACTTGGTCTAGGAGTATATAATTCCTGAAAGTTCTCTGTTTTTCAACACTACCCAGTGCCCTGCTGTTTACTCCACAAGTCCTACCCTGGTTTAACTTACCCAGGTGCAACAGTCCACATTCGTCCAAATTAAATTCCATCTGCCAGACCTTGGATCACTTTCCCAGTTGATCTATGTAGCCTTGATTAACCTTCTTCCTAACCTTATGATCTAACCTTCCAACTCTGCCGCTGTGCCATCCTGCACCGCCTATCTCTATCATCTTTTTTTATCCCTCAAACTTCACCTGATATTTGGCATCACAGTTTTGTTGCTCCACCATTGGTGTCCATGCTTTATCGATGGAGTTCTTTCACTAGTTCTCTCTGCCTCACTACTTCCTTTCTTTCCTATAAGTCTGCTTGAAATCCACCTCTTTGTAATTCCTTTATGGGACATGGGTATCGCTGGGAAGGGTGGCATTTGCTGCACATCCATGTTGTCCTGAGATGGTCATACAGCGTGGAAAGAAGTCCTTCGGCCCAACACCAATGGCATTGGTGGACTTTTAATCATCTGTCCCAATGTGTCCTTAAAACACCTCTGTGAATCACAAAGCGGTTCATTCTAGGCAGAGGGAGTTGCAAAACATAAGTACTTTTCTGTAGATTAAACTTAAACTAATTAGAGGCAGACCATGGCGCATGTTGTTTCTATTTTTGAAATAGTGAAAACCAGTAAAAGATATAAACAGGAAACCAGATGAATAATTTGATGTGCTTTTGAGACTTATTCGGTTCACTGACCCAATTGTGTTTTGGGTGAGCTGTCTAACTGGCCACATTTTCCTCTTAACTGGCAGGACAGCATAAACATGCTCAACTGTCTCACAGCATTGATCAAACAAATATCTTCACAGTACTGCCACGGGATTGTTTGCAGCCCATGAAGAGGCAGATAGAGCCTCAGGCTCATCCGAAAGGTGGCACTTCAATGGGACACAAAGTGCTGGAGTAAATTAGCGGGTCAGCCAGTATCTCTGGAGAACATGGATAGGTGGCGTTTCGGGTCAGGGCTCTTCTTATCGGGTCACGTTTGACCAGAATTAACTGTCGGGGATGTTTTTGTGGAGAATACCATGTCTTCACGTTTTGCACAGTTACTTCCGACTCTCACAAGGACACAAAGTGCTGGAGTAACTCAGCAGGTCAGGCAACATCTCTGGAGAACATGGATCGAAGAAGGATCTCAATCCAAAACCTCAACTATGCACGTTCTACAGAGATGCTGCCTGACCCACGGTTACTCCAGTACTTTGTGTCCTTTTTTGCAAACCCACATCTGCAGTTCCTTGTTGCGACACTTTAAAGGAATTTGAACTGAGTTTGTCATCCTAAATTTTGCACTCATGTCTGCTGAGTTTTTTTTTAATCCATAGCTTTCTGACTCATGGGTAACTCACTAAATTTCTAATTGGAAAAGGGAGAGGAGGCTTTTAGTCATTGTGCATGATGAAGTAAAATGGGTTGGACAAACTTCCTCTTTCATGGTTATCTTACGTTGGACATTACTCCAGCAGCAAAACTGGGTGGGTGCCTTTTTGGTGTTTCTGAGATAAAGAGAAGACCATGGGTGACCTCAACCAGCAGTTCAAAAACTGACTCGAGTACCCACAATAATTCTGCAACTTCACCCCGTCAATTGAAATTTCTCGCTGAAATCTAGAGCACTTGAGCTGGGTGAGATGGTTAGATTGTTTTATTTTGGAAGTTAAAAAAAAAAGCTTCTTAATCAACAAACCCTGGACTTACCTTTGAAGAACACAGAGATCATTAGGCATAGTAACGGAATTAGGTCATTTGGTCCATCAAGTTTGCTCCAACTTGATCTATCTTTCCCTCACAAACACATTCTCTTGCCTTTTCCCCATAATCATTGCCCTTACTAATCAAGTACCTATCAATCTCTGCTTTAAAAATACCCAGAGACTTGGCCTCCACCGCCGTCTGTGGCAACGAATTCCGCAAATTCATGCTCTGGCTAAAGAAATTCCTCATCTCCATTCTAAAGATACGTCCTTTTATTCTGAGGCTGTGCCCCCTGGTCCTAGACTCCCACTAGTGGAAACTTGTTGAAATAGTCAGTGCATAGCAGACCATATTGAACTTGTAAGCAGGAGGCACCCCGGGGACATGAAGGCTGAAGGTGTCAGCGTGAGGAGAGGGACGACAGCAGCAATGGGCTCTTATGGCCAGCTACTGCTGGCACTGTAAAATGGCACCACAACTTGGCGTCTCTTGCATGTAGACTCAGTGGACTGATTTTGTACGTTCTGTATACCATCGGGAATTGTACTTATGTATGCCAATAATCTTACTGATCTGCATGCAAAAAAAAAAGAATTTAATTGTACTGTGGTACACATAATAATAAAGAACCATTGAACCGTAGGGATACTTTCCAAACTTTTTACGAGGGTTATTTTGCAGTAGGATGTTGAGCTTGCCGGGGACTGGAGGCTGTTCTTGTTTCTATTTTGGCGTGTGTTGCCTGGTGCAATCGGAGAACTTGCAGGCGGACTGACTGCTTCCCCACAATTAGTTTCTGTTTGCGGGTTTCCTGTTGCAGAGGAAAGATTAGAGGTTTGTGCAGAATGGCTGTGCGTACGTACCCAACACTGGACACCCACACTTGTAGTTTGCAGCCAGCTTCTGACCTTGGCTTTACATTTGCATTGTGATTGCTGCCCACAATTTTGCAGCTTTTTGTCGGGAAACATATTTCCTTAAGAGAGTTGAGTGAACGTAGAGCTTAGTACAGAATGGGAGGCTATTGGAAACAAATGAAAGGCATCAATGTGAGCTTTATGTATTTTTACAGTCGTTGTGATCCCTATTGAAAAGCACTGCTTAAAATAGGTCAGAAGCAATTTAAATTGCAGTTTTCAAAAGGGAAGTGAATATGCAATGCAAAAGGGGGAGGGGCTGTACAGCGGTAAAGCTGCTTCCTTACAGCTGCAGAGACCAGAGTTTCTTCCTGACTACGGATACTGTCTGTGTGGAATTTGTACGTTCTCCCTGTGACTGCATTGGTTTTCACTGGGTGCTCCGGTTTCCTCTTACATTCTAAAGATGTACAGGTTTATAGGTTATCACCTCTTCCCCAGCCAACAATGGGTCAATATGGGCTCCACTCTCCCTTGGTCATCTGCTGGTGGCTCTGACTTGTTCTGGTCTTTTCCTACCTTCACTTTACTTTCAGTCCAACCTAAAATGTCACCCATCCTTTTTCTATAGGAATTCTGCCTGACCTGCTGAGTTACTCCAGCAGTTCGTGTCTATCTCAGATTTATAGGTTAATTGGCTTCAGTCTATTGCAGGATGCAAAAGTGGGTTAACAGTGTTTGGCTGATTGTTGGTTGGCACAGACTCAGTGGGCCGAAGGGCCGGTTTCCATGCTGTATCTCTAAACTTTGATATATGCTTTAAAATGAAAACGGGTGAAACTTGTACTGCAATGCTCAAGGAATAAACAATATGGTTTAAGAAATCGTACTGGATTAGGCTGAAGTTGCTGGTTAAGGCGTCTAGAATAAATTGGTTGCATCTGGGTGGCTGTAAATAGTTGTTTAAAGCAGGAAACACGATGACTAATTTGGACACAACAAACATCCAAGTTGTGTGGATCAGATAATCTATTTCAAAATACGAGGGACTTATGAGGCACTGTGGCGTTTGACAGTGTCCTGAAATCGTAATGCACAGGCCCTTGGTTAATGTCTTCATTAGTAAGGGCATCAAAGGTTACAGGGAGAAGGCAGGTCAATTGAGTTGGGAAGGAAAATTACATCAGCCGTAATTGAATGGTGCAGCAGACTCGATGGGCCGAATGGCCTAATTCTGCTCCTGCTCCCATGTCTTATGATCTCGTATCCTATTCAAAAAGTCGCCCATGCAAATCTATCAGGCCTGCAGTAGATTGGCAACCTACATTTCTCCACCCTCGGTCAAGGTGGAATATAAATCCAGGTCTCTCTGAGATGAGAGATAAAGCAGATCAACAGTTCTATGGTCACTTTATTGTCATGTGTGCAGAGGGACAGTAACAAGCCTGTTCTGTATTCTATCTGTAAAATCATACCGTACATGAGTAAATTAGAGAATCAAGGAACTGCAGATGCTGGTTTCCAAAAAAAGACAACATGCTGGAGGAACAGCAGGTTGGGCAATATCTCTGGAGAACGGATTGGTGACGCTTAGGGCCGGGACCCTTCTTCAGTCCGATCCGAAACGTCACCTATCCGTATCATCCAGAGGTGTTGCCTGAAGCACTGTGTTATTCCAGCACTCTCTGTCCGTTTTACAATAGATCTCGTTTGAAACAGCACTCTGAATTGCCACATTCTGTCCGGCCCACTACTTGCAACTTCCAAATCTCTAAAAAGTCTGCTCAAGGCCTCAGGAAATATGCAGCGTCTTACATTTCCCACTTGCAGGCCTGGTGGCCTGAGGACACTGGGCCAATGGATGGGCCTGGCCCAGAATAATGCTGCTTGCTTCATCCACCGCCACTCCATGCAGCTGCCACATGCTGCGCTCAATCCGCTTGCTCTGTGAATTTTTATCCCTTAGCTTCTTGCTTCATACCCAATGTATTTTGGACTCAAACTCTCAACTGTGAGCCTGTGTGACATTCCTCTCCTATATTGACCTTGTTGTACTGTACTATTTGGTAGGTTACTACACTAGACTTTTACTGGATTATTTGTGGTCCATAATCTCTGGAACCTTGTACTGAAGACGATGCTTTGCTTTATAGCGATGCAAGAGTGTTAGCAGCTTCTGCCATATGCTTAAATGTACTTGTGTACTGAAATGAAGTTCCTGTAAGTCATTTCCTGCTCCTTCACAAGTTCACTGTTGTGGTTGTCAAAGGTGCAGTCAACATTGAATCAGTGAATTGCCCTGTGCTTTAACATATAACATGTTCCTGTTTATAAAATCCTTTCGCGAATAATATGCCTTGACGAATTGGGTATAACTATTTTGTTATAAGCAGTACACCAAATTCATAAGTACTCTGAACCAGAGGACATAAGTTTAAGGTGAGGGGGGAAAGATTGAATAGGATCCTGAGTGACAATCTTTTCACACAATGGGTGGTAGGTGTATGGAGCGAGGAAATAGTTGATGCAGGTGCTATCACAACATTTGGACAGGTACATGGAAAGGATAGGTTTAAAGGGATATGGGCCAAACGCAGGTAGGTGGGACTAGTGTAGATGGGGCATGTTGTTCGACTGGGCAAGTTCGGCCGAAGGGCCTGTTTCAATGCTTTGTGGCTCTGAGTTTAGGGATACAGCATGGAAACAGGCCCTTCGACCCACCCAGTCCGCACTAACCATCAGTCACCCATTCACGCTAGTTCTATGTTATCACACTTTCTCATCCACTCCCTGCACGCGAGGCAATTTTACAGAGTGCCAAATAACCTCTAAACCTGCAGGTGTTTGCAATATGTGTTGAAACCGGAGCACCCGGAAGAAACCCACGTCGTCATAGGGAGAGCGCGTTAACTCCACTCAGACAGCACCCAAGGCCGGGATGGAACCCAGGTCTCTGGCGCTGTGAGGCAGCAGCTCTACCTGCTGGGCCACCCAGTTGGCTGCATGGCTATTAATCCCAGAGAAAGTATTTTTATTTTCAAAACTTCATCCCCCAGAATAACATTTTTAAAATGTAGTGACTTTAAAACTAAAGGTAATTTTTTTGTTTTACTTTGAAATGTGGTTCTTTTGAAATAAATCACTTTCACTTCCTGTGGACATAAGGAACTGCAGATGGTTGTTTACAATAAAAGACACAAGGTGCTGGAGTAACTCAGCGGGTCAGGCAGCATCTCTGGAGATGGACAGTAACGTTGTGGGCTGGGAATCTTCTTCAGACTGTATAAAGAAGGTATGACCCAAAAGGTCGAATCTCCACGTTCTCCAGAGACGCTGAATTACTCCTGAACTTTGCGTCACTTTCACTTCCTGATACATGTATGTGACCATTCTTTGATCTAATCAGACAAATAATTTTGTTGTTGTAACACCCCCACGGTTGGCACTGGATACAAAGTTCTGTCAGAATCGAGACAATCACCATTCTACATCCCACGTAGAAACAAGGAACTGCAGATGCTAGTTTACTAAAGAAGATACAATGTGCTGGCATAGTGGGTCAGGCAGCATCTTTAGACTTACAGCGAGATACTGTGCAGAAGCAGGCCCTTAGGCCCACCTAGTCCCCCACGCACTATAGACAATAGGTGCAGGAGTAGGCCATTCAGCCCTTCGAGCCAGCACCGCCATTCAATGCGATCATGGCTGATCATTCTCAATCAGTACCCCGTTCCTGCCTTCTCCCCATACCCCCTCACTCCGCTATCCTTAAGAGCTCTATCCAGCTCTCTCTTGAAAGCATCCAACGAACTGGCCTCCACTGCCTTCTGAGGCAGAGAATTCCACACCTTCACCACTCTCTGACTGAAAAAGTTCTTCCTCATCTCCGTTCTAAATGGCCTACCCCTTATTCTTAAACTGTGGCCTCTTGTTCTGGACTCCCCCAACATTGGGAACATGTTTCCTGCCTCTAATGTGTCCAATCCCCTAATTATCTTATATGTTTCAATAAGATCCCCCCTCATCCTTCTAAATTCCAGTGTATACAAGCCTAATTGCTCCAGCCTTTCAACATACGACAGTCCCGCCATTCCGGGAATTAACCTAGTGAACCTACGCTGCACGCCCTCAATAGCAAGAATATCCTTCCTCAAATTTGGAGACCAAAACTGCACACAGTACTCCAGGTGCGGTCTCACCAGGGCCCGGTACAACTGTAGAAGGACCTCTTTGCTCTTATACTCAACTCCTCTTGTTATGAAGGCCAACATTCCATTTGCTTTCTTCACTGCCTGCTGTACCTGCATGCTTCCTTTCAGTGACTGATGCACTAGGACGCCCAGATATGTTGAACATCCCCTCTTCCTAACTTGACACCATTCAGATAATAATCTGCCTTTCTATTCTTACTTCCAAAGTGAATAACCTCACACTTATCTACATTAAACTGCATCTGCCATGTATCCGCCCACTCACACAACCTGTCCAAGTCACCCTGCAGCCTTATTGCATCTTCCACACAATTCACACTACCCCCCAGCTTAGTATCATCTGCAAATTTGCTAATGGTACTTTTAATCCCTTCATCTAAGTCATTAATGTATATCGTAAATAGCTGGGGTCCCAGCACCGAACCTTGCGGTACCCCACTGGTCACTGCCTGCCATTCCGAAAGGGACCCATTTATCCCCACTCTTTGCTTTCTGTCTGTCAACCAATTTTCTATCCATGTCAGTACCCTACCCCCAATACCATGTGCTCTAATTTTGCCCACTAATCTCCTATGTGGGACCTTGTCGAAGGCTTTCTGAAAGTCGAGGTACACCACATCCACTGACTCTCCCCTGTCAATTTTCCTAGTTACATCCTCAAAAAATTCCAGTAGATTTGTCAAGCATGATTTCCCCTTCGTAAATCCATGCTGACTCGGAATGATCCTGTTTCTGCTGTCCAAATGCTCTGCAATTTCGTCTTTTATAATTGACTCCAGCATCTTCCCCACCACTGATGTCAGACTAACTGGTCTATAATTACCCGTTTTCTCTCTCCCTCCTTTCTTAAAAAGTGGGATAACATTTGCTATCCTGCAATCCACAGGAACTGATCCTGAATCTATAGAACATTGAAAAATGATCTCCAATGCTTCCACTATTTCTAGAGCCACCTCCTTAAGTACCCTGGGATGCAGACCATCAGGCCCTGGGGATTTATCAGCTTTCAGTCCCATCAATCTACCGAAAACCATTTCCTGCCTAATGTGGATTTCCTTCAGTTCCTCCATCACCCTAGGTTCTCCGGCCCCTAGAACATTTGGGAGATTGTGTGTATCTTCCTCAGTAAAGACAGATCTAAAGTAACGGTTTAACTCGTCTGCCATTTCTTTGTTCCCCATAATAAATTCCCCTGCTTCTGTCTTCAAGGGACCCACATTTGCCTTGACTATTTTTTTCCTCTTCACGTACCTAAAAAAACTTTTGCTATCCTCCTTTATATTATTGGCTAGTTTACTCTCGTACCTCATCTTTTCTCCCCGTATTGCCTTTTTAGTTAACTTTTGTTGCTCTTTAAAAGAGTCCCAATTCTCTGTCTTCCCACTTTTCTTTGCTATGTTATACTTCCTCTCCTTAATTTTTATGCTGTCCTTGACTTCCCTTGTCAGCCACAGGTGTCTCTTACTCCCCTTAGAGTCTTTCCGCCTCTTTGGGATAAATTGATCCTGCAACCTCTGCATTATTCCCAGGAATACCTGCCATTGCTGTTCTACCGTCTTCCCTGCTAGCGCCTCCTTCCAGTCAATTTTGGCCAGCTCCTGCCTCATGCCTCTGTAATCCCCTTTGCTATACTGTAATACTGACACTTCCGATTTTCCCTTCTGCCTTTCCATTTGCAGAGTAAAACTTATCATGTTGTGATCACTGCCTCCTAATGGTTCTTTTACCTCTAGTCCCCTTATCAGATCAGGATCATTACACAACACTAAATCCAGAATTGCCTTCTCCCTGGTAGGCTCCAGTACAAGCTGGAGCAAGCAGTCCAGGACTAGCACTATCCTACACACTAAGGACAATTTACAATATTTTACTGAAGCCAATTAACCCACAAATCTGTACGTCTTTGGAGTGTGGGAGGAAAACGGAGCACTCGGTGCAAACCCAAGCCGTCTCAGGGAGGACGTGCAAACTCCGTACAGACAGCATCCGTAGTCAGGATTGAACCTGGGTCACTGGTGCTCTGAGACAGCAACTCTACAGCTGCTCCACCTTGCCGCCCACCAGGGGAAGGAAGTGGAAAGCAATTAACCTATATCATAAATAGAGACCTATCACCTGTTCAGCTGGCTAGGAAGTAAGAAAAAGAGTGGGGGAAATCTAAATAAAACAGTTGTGAAATTTTATATCAAAGGGAAACCTCTATAATTATTGTTCTCCCTTATAAGTTAGAAGTTATAAGAGCAGAATTCAATCATGGCTGATCTATCTTTCCCTCTCGTCCCCATTCTCCTGCCTTCTCCCGATAGCCTTTGATACCATTAATAATCAAGACGTTGTCAATCTGCGTGATAAAAATACCCAATGATTTTGGCCTCCACAAAGGCTGAGGCAGTGAATTCCACAAATTCACCAGCCTCTGGCTAAAGAAATTCCTCCTCAGTTCACTGTCCTCTGGAACGTGCAGCTTTAGTGTGTAACATTTAATGAATGTTAATGATCTTTGCTTCCTCTGACAGGTCCTATGGCAGTGTGTTCAAAGCTATTCACAAAGAATCCGGCCAAGTGGTGGCGATCAAACAGGTCCCGGTGGAATCAGACCTGCAGGAGATTATCAAAGAAATCTCAATTATGCAGCAATGCGATAGGTGAGGCTCTGTGTTTTTTTGTGAGTGACTACTGATCTTGACTTGTTTTTTAAACTCTTCGGGTTTGATAACACAAGTTACCACAAGATTAGGATTAATTGGGGAAATTGGGTGAATAAGAACACAAACATTCTTTGACAAACATCTGGACCAAATTATCAGGGAAGAAATTCAAAGCAGAACGAAGATTGTTTATGAAAATAAATTTAATTAACTGACATGACCCACGTGTAGAGTTTCATTTTGATATTAAATATACTTTAGTTTAGTTTAGAGATACAGTATGGAGACAGATACAGTATTCAGTCCACGCCGACCATCGATCACCCGTTCACACTAGTTCTATGTTATCCCACTTTCACATCCTGCAGAATAGGGGCCATTTACAGAAGCCAATTAACCTATAGATTTACACATCTGTGGGAGGTAACCGGAGCACCCGCAGAAAACTCGCACAGTCTCAGGGAGAACGTACAAACTCTGTACAGGCACCCGAGGTCAGGATGAAACCCGAGTCTATGGCGCTGTAAGGCAGCAACTCTACCTCTGCGCCACTCTGCCGTACTGTGGCACGATTCAAAGAAGAACTGCTGACATGAACATTAATTAGTTCATCATCGGATTTTCTGTTCATTCACTTGCTCCCATTTGTGGTACATTGTTGATCCACAATGGGTGTCCTGTTTACCTCGTTTAAGGGGAGTGCAAGAACCAAGGTTTAGTGAGTTTAAAAATAGCGCAGGATTCAGAGGTCTCGTGAGTTTAAGGGGGAGGTGCGGGAGATGAAGCTGTGGAATTCATTGCCACAGACAGCTGTGGAGGCCAAGTCAATGGATATTTTTAAGGCGGAGATTGGCAGATTCTTGATCCGTTAGGGTATCAAGGATTATGGGGAGAAGGCAGGCGAATGGGTTTGAGAGGGAAAGATAGATCAGCTATGATTGAATGGTGGAGTAGACATGATGAGCTGAATGGCTTAATTCTGCTAGAACGTATGAGGCAGACCTCCCCGAGTTGAGGGAGGGTGCATTTGTAGACTCGTGGGAGACTGCAGCCTGTTGAAGTCAGGCACCTAAAGTTTCTACTGAAATTTTGGAGAGCAGATGGGTGGCTGGGCATTTTGGGGCTGGGCCAAAGGCTTTGGCTGAGGGAAAAGGGTATGGGCAAGATCTGGCACCAGGGGCTTCAGCTAGTTTGATCCTGTACATGCGCTCAAGTGGGCCACAAGATCAGAGAATGGGAGCAGGGGACACGAGACTGCAGATGCTGGAATCTTGGGCTAAAAACAAACTGCTGGAGGAATTTGGCAGGCCAGGCAGCATCTGTGGAAGAAAATGGACTGACAACAGTTTGGGTTGGGACCCTTCTTCATTAGCCACCTGGCCCCTCAAGCCTGCTCCACCATTCAATATGACCATGACTGATCTGTGCAGTCCTCAATTCCTATTCTGTGCCACTTCCCCATTGCCTTCAATTCAAATATTTATCCATCTCCACATTTATCCATCCATCTAATGATCTGGGCTCCATCATCCTCTGCGGTGAAGAATTCCAGAGATATACTACCTTCTGAGAATTTGCCATGAGTTGAGCTCGTACAACAGAGCCATGTCACTATTTGTCCCGGACCTCCTTGCTATTGGGCCAAGACCGTGCCTTGTCAAGGCTGTGTGGTAGCTGATATACAACACTCAGAATACTCACACGCTGGCATCTTCCACTCCGCAGACCCTGAGTGACTTGCCTAAGAAAATGTAAAAACCACTTCAAAACTAATTGATTACACAAAAAAATTATTATACATTGTACATGGATGGGAAAGGTTTAGAGGGATATGGGCCAAATGCAGGCAGGTGGGACCAGTGCAGATTTAAGGTGGGGGGGGGAGAGAAAGATTTCATGGGAACCTGAGGGGTAACTTTTTTATACAAAGTGTGCTAGGTGTATGGAATGAGCTGCCGGAGGAGGTACTTGAGGAAACACTATTGCAATGTTTAAGAAACATTTAGCCAGGTACATGAATAGAAAAGGTTTAGAGGGATATAGACAAAATGCGGGCAGGCGGGACTAGTGTAGATGAGACATGTTGGTAGGTGTGGGCAAGTCGGGCTGAGGGCGTTTGACTCAATGGAAATTTGCGTAAATTGAGGTAACTATGATAATTGTTCTCGTAGATGGGTTTAACAAACGTTATCAACATTTTCAACCATTCATTTGTACTTTCTAAGAAAGTATTTTAATTTTCCTACGCTTTCTCCACAGTCCTCACGTGGTTAAGTACTATGGGAGCTATTTTAAGAATACAGACCTGTGGATAGTCATGGAATACTGTGGCGCTGGCTCAGTGTCAGACCTTATTCGAATAAGGAATAAAACGGTAATTCTGTCCTTTTGCTTCTTTTTTCCAAGAAAGTCAGGATTATCTGACAACAGTATGTGAGTGCAAGTTTAGAAGCTGATACCATAGAACAAAACAAGAGGGGTGGAGCTGCTGTCTTACAGCGCCAGAAACCCAGGTTCGATCCTGACTACGAGTGCTGTCTGTGCACAGTTTATCCGTTCTCCCTGTGACTGCATTGGGTTTTCTCCTACACGCCAAAGATGTGCGAGTTTGTAGGTTAATTGCCTTCGCTAAATTGCCCCAAGTGTGTAGGATAGAACTAGTTTTTACAGGTGATTGGTGAGTTTTTTCGTGCATTTGTGGACCACAGGGCCTGTTTCCACACTATATCTCTGAACTAAACTGAAGTGGAATTATCTAAAGTCATAGAGTCACACAGTGTGGAAATAGGCCCTTTGGCCCAATTTGTCCATGCTGACCAAGATGCTCCATCTACACTAGTCTCACCTGCATCCATTTGACCCATCCCTCTAAAACTTTTCGCTCCATGTACCTGTCCAAATGAGGAATGAGATAACTAGTGTTAGTTAAATGGAAAATGTATGCTGAGACCTTTTTGAAGAAATTAAATTGACTTGCTTTTGCTTGGTCCTTATAATGGGTTTGAAGGAGATTGCAAGATAACATTTTATCTGCTGTGCTTCGGCATGTAATCACTTGCAATGCAATTTGTGCAAACTGATTAGAACGACCCAAAGCAGCACCTGTGTTCTCCCTTAATTATAGTGATGGCGCCTCAAAGCACTTCACTAAAAATGCTCTGGTCTGTACAGTGGCCATGAGAGGTGCTTTAGAAATGCAAGTTCTTTGCATCTTTGAATGAGGAGCAGGCGTGAGTGGGGAACATACCTTGGAGACGATATCTAGTCACTTGTACACAACAGCATTAATTCAGGTGTTGGGGCATCTGCCACCTCACAGACGGTACAGTTAGAAAGGAAATATAGGTATCTCTGTCTCTGATGGTGGGATACTTTACATTGGTGTTATGTCATTAAGCCGGAAAGATTGCGGAGAAGATTTGAGAATGTTGCTGTGACTCAAGGGCCTGAGCTATATGGGGCGGCACGGTGGCGCAGCGGTAGAGTTGCTACCTTACAGCGAATGCAGCGCCGGAGACTCAGGTTCGATCCTGACTACGGGTGCTGTACTGTACGGAGTTTGTACGTTCTCCCCGTGACCTGCGTGGATTTTCTCCGAGATCTTCGGTTTCCTCCCACACTCTAAAGACTACAGGTTTGTAGGTTAATTGGCTGGGCAAATGTAGAAATTGTCCTTAGTGGGTGTAGGATCGTGTTAATGTGCGGGGATCGCTGGGCGGCGCGGACCCGGTGGGCCGAATGGCCTGTTTCTGCGCTGTATCTCTAAAATCTATTTTAAAAATCTATAGGGAAAGGATGGGCAGGCTAGGACTTTATTCCTTGGAGCACAGCAGACTGAGGGGTGATCTTATAGAGATGTATAAATTCATGAGGAGAGTAGATAGGGTGAATGCACAGTCTTTTATCCAGGGTAGGGAAAGAACCAGAAGGCATAGGTTTAAGGTGAGAGGTGGAAAGATTTAATAGGAATCCGAGGGGCAACTTTTCATACAGAGGGTGGTGGGTATATGGAACGAGCTGCCAGAGGAGGCACTACAACAGGATTTCAGACATTTGGACGGGTACATGGTGGGAATGTTTTAGAGGGATATGGGCCAAATGTGGGCAAATATGATTGGCGAAGAAGGGGCACCTTAGCCGACATGGGCAAGTTGTGCTGAAGGGCCTGTTTCTGCGCTGTATGGCTCATTGGTAGATGAACAGTAATGCACTGTGCTTAGCCTTTACAAAAACGTTTCCGAGAGTCTGCATTGTAAATCAGATCTCTTTCCCTTTCTTCAGCTAACAGAGGACGAGATTGCCACAATCTTCCAATCCACGCTAAAAGGACTGGAATATCTGCACTTCATGAGAAAAATCCACAGGGATATCAAAGCTGGAAACATCTTGCTCAACAATGAAGGACATGCGAAACTGGCAGACTTTGGAGTTGCGGGTCAGCTTACTGTGAGTCACCCTGAAGAATAATGGCCCACGCAGCCAAAGACTGTTGTCATGAAGTTATCTGAACTGAGCCCGTTTCTATTTGATGAGAGAAATATATCAACAAAAATCTATTGACAAAGTATTGAATAGGAGCTGACTCGAGCAATATTTTTATACATAGAAGTAATATATTTTGCCTGCTCTTAGATCTGTGATATATTGGTACAACCCATTTCCAGAGGCTTTAAACAAGACATCAGAACATGGGATAGACACAAAAAGGTGGAGTAATTCAGCAGGACAGACAGCATCCCTGGAGAGAAGGAATGGGTGACGTTTCGGGTTGAGACCCTTCTACAGAAGGGTCTGAAGAAGGGTCTCGACCCGAAACGTCACCCATTCCTTCTCTCCAGAGATGCTGCCTGTCCTGCTGAGTTACTCTAGCTTTTTGTGCCTATCTTCGGTTTAAACCAGCATTTGTAGTTCCTTCAGAACATCAGAACGTGGAAACTGTCCCTTATTCCCAGTCCACCATTCATTAAAATCATGGCTATTATTTTACAACATGATCACTGCCAAATGTTAACTCCACAAGTTAACATGTTATGGTATCAACAGTGTTTCAATCTGAGTTTCAAAATTATAATTTGAGGTAGCAGCAATTGCTAGAAACAAGGAATGCTAGTTTAAGGACAAAAAGTCATAAACTGCTGGAGTAAATCAGCAGGTCAGGCATTATCTCTGGAGAACATGGATAGGTGACATATTGAGTCAAGACCGTCAGACTGAAGAAGTGCTGAAGTAACTCAGCGGGGTCAAGCAGCATCCCTGGAGAACATGGATAGGTGACATTTTGGGCCAGGACCCTTATTCAGACTGAAGAAGGGTCCTGACTCAAAACGTCTCCTCCCCATGTTCTCCAGAGATCCTGCCTGACCTGCTGAAATACTCAAGCATTCTGTGTCCCTTTGTGTAAACCAACATCGGCAGTTCCTTGTTTCTGCATCTTATCTAAAGGCTTGCAGTGTAATGATAACAGAGGTAGAAGGTGAACTGTAGGAGCTGTCGTCTTTGCTGACACATTTCACAGTAAACCGATGCAGCCTGTGAATACTCTAAATCTGTTGGCTGTCTGTTCTCCTAGAATATCTATTCTGTCTACCAGTTTGCTCCATTTGGCTGCATAGTGATGCCGAAATAGATCCTTTTCCCAGTTAGGTTGCATGCAATAAATAGGGCTTATTAACAGAGCAGCCAGTTCAACTAGGTGAAAATTTTTGTGCATGGGTGAAACTTTTATATACATCCCCAACAGCTAGAATATTAACTAATCAAATGCTGTCATCTAAATTTCATTTAGCTAGGGGTTGTAGACAAGGATGTCCACTATCACCACTTTTATTTGCCCTAATTATAGAACCACTTGCTGAGAGTATTAGATCAAATTCACATATTTATGGCTACAACACTAAACATACAACCAATAAAATTTCTTTATATGCGGATGATGTATTAATATATATTACAAAGCCAGAAATTAGCATTCCGAATTTATTAAATCTCATAACTCAATTTGGTTCATTTTCAGGTTATAGAATTAACTGGTATAAAAGTGAAATTATGCCAATAATGGAGCATAATCCGGCCATACTTCAACAATTTCCTTTCAAAATTGCCTATGAAAAGTTTAAATATCTTGGAATTTACGTGACTAGGAAATATACTTCTTTATTTAAATCAAATTTTCCTCCTTTACTTGTTAAATTACACAGAAATATCCAATTTTGGAAAACACTTCCTATATCATTAGTTGGTCGTAGTAATGCTATAAAGATGATCTTTCTGCCACAGCTACTATACTTATTTCAAGCAATTCCGATCTACCTTCCAAAAAAGTTTTTTAAAAAAATTGATTCAATTGTTACTAATTTTATTTGGGACTACAAGACTCATAGAATAAATAAAAGACACTTATGTAAGTCTAAAATTAATGGAGGAATTGCTTTACCTAACTTTTTATTTTATTATTGGGCGGTTAATATTAAAAATATAACCTGCTGGTTGGATGATTCTGATCAACAACCGGATTGGTTAAAGATGGAGAAAGAGGATTGTTTACCATTCGATATTGGTGCGATCCTCTTAGCTCCAATAAATTTAAATAAAAAAACATATGGAGGTAATTCCATTATACATAGTGTTATCCGTACCTGGAAACAATTAAAGCTTACGTTAAAATTGAGTAAATTATCTGTTTTCCTTCCTATTGCGAATAATCCTTCTTTTAAACCGTCTGTCTTAGATAGAGGCTTTGCTCAATGGAAAAGTTATGGAATCAAAAGGGTGGGAGATCTTTATCATAAGGGAACTTTTCTTTCGTTTCAGGAGTTACAGCAGAAGTACGGATTACATGTTAATAATTATTTTAGATATTTACAACTTAGAGATTATGTAAAATCACACATGCAAGAATATAAGTTTAGAGGTCCAGAAATACTTGATGTATGCCTGAATCGACATTATAACTCAAATAAATTAATATCTTTTATTTACAATATTCTCCTTGACATTGACATTCCGTCATCAGAATCTTATAGACGAGCATGGGAGGACGAATTGAATCAAGTTATAATGCAAGATATATGGGATGAAAGTTTACAACATATACATCAATGTTCATTGAATACTAGACATTCCCTAATACAATTTAAAATAATACATAGATTACATTATTCG
The DNA here is from genome assembly GCF_053455715.1 of Rhinoraja longicauda. Classification (NCBI taxonomy): domain Eukaryota; kingdom Metazoa; phylum Chordata; class Chondrichthyes; order Rajiformes; family Arhynchobatidae; genus Rhinoraja; species Rhinoraja longicauda. Next base: position 16,377,802 of record NC_135974.1, read on the forward strand.
AAGACGAAATTAAATAGGATTTTTCCTAGTATCTCTCCTATGTGTGATAAATGTCAATTTCAAGAAGCTAATTTAACTCATATTTTCGTAACTTGTATAAAAATGCAAAACTTCTGGTTGGAGATTTTTAAAATAGTTTCTAAAGTTATTAATAAAAAATTAGATATGGACCCAAAATTAATTATATTAGGATTATCAGAACATACTACAAATTTTACAGTAATTCAGGTACATTTTCTTGATTACAGTCTAATAACTGCAAAAAAACTAATACTTAAATTTTGGAAAAAACCAATAACCCCCACAATTAAAATGTGGACTATGGAAATGACAGAGACCCTGCATTTGGAAAAAATAAGGTTTGCCTTAATCGACAAACCTGAGTTATTTTTAAAAATATGGTCTCCATTTATTGAATTTTTAGAAAAGTAAATGGGCTTGGCACAGGACTAAAATTTAAAAAAAAAATTTAAATAAAAAGTTGAAACTTGAGTTGGGGGTTGGATGTACAGCTGTGGTTTTTGTCTCCCGGATCTACTCCCGTTAATTTTTATTGTTAGATCCTTTTTTCTTTTTTTTTTTAACCCTCTTACTCTCTTTCTCCCCAAGTTTATAGTTTTATATTTTTATTTTTACTTTCTCTCTTTAAAAATTTAAAAATTGAAGCTATGTAAGAACTTTGTAACAAATGTGTTTTTTCTTATTTCGATTTGTACATATGCTTTTCAAAAATAAAAAAAAATAAAAAAAATAAATAGGGCTTATTAACAGAGCAGCCAGTCATTTTGGGTCGGGACCCTTCTTCAGTCATTAATTTGGAAATGGGACATTAGAAGGAGAAGGACAAATTAATACTTTGTACCTTTAGAAAGGAGATGAGGGGGAATTTATTTAGTCATAGGTGGTGAATCTGTGGAAATCATTGGAGGCCAAGTCATTGTGTATTTTTAAAGTGGAGATTGAGATTTCTGATTAGTACGGGTGTCAAGGGTTATGGGGAGAAGGCAGGAGAATGGGGTTGAAAGGAAAAGATGGAATGGTGGAGTAGATTCGATGGGCCACATGGCCTAATTCTGCTCCTATGTCTTATGAACTTCCTCCTTTAGTTGCATTCAATAAATAGGGCTTACTAACAGACCCGCCAGTCACTAAGTTTGATGGACAAGTCATAATTAATAATACAAACATGGGTAACGTTACCAGCGTAAGTTGTAATGAATGTTTGAAGAAGACGCAGAATGTATAATTGAAGCTGTTGTGGAAAATTTGCATCTGGTGCGGTTTTATTGATGAGATGTAGTTGTCACTAGTAAGGTCAAGATTTCACACTCCCCCTCATTGTCCTTGAGGCAATCCCCTGCTTGGAACTGCTGCAGTCTTGATGAAGATACTCTCACGGTGATGTTGTGTATGCAAGACAATGGAGTTTTGGCTGGGCAGTCCGCATTGTTTAATTCTAAGAATATTTTGATGTAGGTAACGTTGATACAACTGAGAAGCATGATTGGTTAGAGTCAGCAGCCTTTATTGTGGCTCACATTTAGCTCAAATGTGGTAAGCACTGCAAATTTCCTCCCCTTTAGATATTAATTAACCAGAGAAAAACAAATCCAGTTGCTTTGCCATTTCATTTACTGGTGCTATTTCTATTTCAGTTCTGGATAATTTAATTAACTGAATTAAGATCCCCAGCTGTAGCGACGGGATTTTAATTTGTGTGTCTGCATTATTAGTCCACATTTCTCAGCCTATTTAATTAAGCAAGCTACTTCTATGCCGTCATACAAAACCTTACTGTGCATCCACTGGCATCCGTTTCTCTCTTCCCTCCCCCTTGCCCCATCTTCCAATTATATTGTGGAACTCATTAGTACAAGACATCTTTGAATAGGATCATAATTAGATAAATACTTGAAGCATAAATGAAATAAAGATTACAATGATGTGCTTAAAATGAGTCAAGTCAGGGCAGGCTTTGAGAGGCAGAGGCACTGTCTGGAGCAGCTGAGCTGAATGGCCTTTCTTCTTAAGCCACTTCTTATGCAACAATCGATAGACACAAAGTACTGGAGTAACTCAGCGGGTCAGGCAGCATCTCTGGTGAGCATGAATAGGTCAGTCATTGACCCATCCTTTCCACAGATGCTATCTGACACGCTGAGTTCCTCCAGCACTGTGTCCATCTTTGGTATAAACCAGCACCTGCAGTTCACAGTAAATTGTTAGGCAACGGTGGCTCTGCCTTCACTCTTCTGTTTAAATTCACTGACTGGTAGGAGTTACTGGTTAGCAATATGGTGTCGAAACAGAGACTGATATCCACTCTCAGAGTGGCAAAGTTACTGGTTATTCTTTATGATAGTCACAAATCTACCATTGTTGGTTCTAATGGTGTAAATGGTTGGGTTGTGGGTGTGTCATTGTCACATGTACCAAGCTACAGCAATCAAACCAGATAATACAATACATGTAAATAGACACAAAATGCATCTCTGGAGAGAAGGAATGGGTGACATTTCAGATCGAGACCCTTCTTCAGACATTCTTCAGCCAATACATGAATACAATCAAACCATGCACAAGTACAAAAAGTAGAGCGAAGAGAAAGATATTAGTTTTTAGAATATAGTTCTCGGCATTGCAGCTTAATGTTTGTTAATTTTTCCAATTGTGTGTAAAACAGAAATAATGTATACTGTCCTCTACTCCTGCCTAATAAAACCATAAGACTAGAAAGGAGCAGAATTGGGCCATTTGGCCCATTGAGTCTACTCTGCATTCAACTCAACTCCATTCTCCTGCCTTCTCCCTGTAACCTTTGACACTCTTACTAATCAAGAATCTATCAATCTCTGATTTAAAAATACCCAATGACTTGGCCTCCACAGACATTTGTGGCAAAGAATTCCACAGATTCACCGCGCTCTGGCTGAAGAAATTCCTCCTCATCTCCCTTGTAAAGCTATGCCCTTTTATTGTAAGGGTGTGCAATCTGGTTCTAGACTCGATTTTTTGTAGACATCCTTTTCATGTCCACTCTAAGCCTTTCATTATTCAGGTTTAAATGAGATCCCCCTCGTCCTTCTAAATTCCAGCAAGTACAGGTCCAAAGCCATCAGGCGCTCCTCATATGTTAACCCAATCATCCCTGGGATCATTCTCGTAAACCTATGGACGCTCTCCAATGACAGCACACCCTTCCTCAGATATGGGACCCAAAACTGCTCTCAATATTCCACTTATGGCCTCACCAGCACCCTATAACGTCACAGCCTTGCTTTTTTAGAAACAGAAAATAGGTGCAGGAGGAGGCCATTTGGCCCTTCGAGCCAGCACCACCGTTCATTGTGATCATGGCTGATCATCCACAATCAGTAACCGTGCCTGCCTTCTCCCCATATCCCTTGATTCCTTGATTTCTTCCTATTCGTCATTGAATCACATCAAAGCTTTAGGGTTAGTGAAATTGTGATATACAATTTTAGTCCCCTCAAAATGGATGGTAGCATTGCATTTATCTTCCTAACTGCTGACTCAATGGGCAAATGAACCTTGTGGGAATCATGCACCAGCACTCCCAGACTCTGTACAAGTTGAATGCAATGCCTGTAGGGGCGGAATCAGTAGATTTAATGGTATCCTTCAAAAGTGAGTTAGATGTAGCTTTGAAAAGAGCAGGAAAAGTGTAACTAATTGGGTGAAATGCCAGCACAGCTTGAGGGTCTGATATATACTGACCTACATACTGACGACGTAGCTCCATCCAAGACCACAAGAAATTGCAGAATTTTAGACGCAGCCCAGACCATCTCACAAATCAAACCTCCCTTCCATTGACTCCATCTACACTTGATGCTGCCTCGTCAAGGCCACCAGCATAATCAAGGACCAGTCTCACCCCAGTCATTCCCTCTTCTCCCCTCTCCCATCAGGCAAGAGATACAGAAGTGTTAAAACGCACACCTCCAGATTAATGGGCGGTTCCTTAGCTGTTAACTGAACCATCCTATTACCAACCAGAGAGCGGTCCTGAGCTACCATCTACCTCATTGGAGACCCTCAGACTTTCTTTAATCGGGCTTTACTGGACTTTATATGGCACTAAACATTATTCCCATTATCATGTATCTGTACCCTGTGGATGGCTCGATTGTAATCATGTACAGTCTTTCTGCTGACTGGTTACCATGCAACATAAAGGTTTAACTCAGATTTAATTCCGTCGTGTGTTCTACTTTGGTGTGTTGAAGCCTCGGCCCAGTTGGAAATTCCTTTCAGTGACGTGTGTGTGTGTGTGTGTGTGTGTCTACTCAGGATACAATGGCCAAGAGAAACACGGTGATTGGAACTCCATTCTGGATGGCTCCTGAAGTGATCCAAGAAATCGGTTACAACTGCGTGGCAGATATCTGGTCCTTGGGGATTTCGGCGATCGAGATGGCAGAAGGAAAGCCACCATATGCGGACATTCATCCCATGAGGGTAAGGAGAAAACAAGGTACACCGAGTCCACTCGGCTTCTCATAGCCCCTTGCACAGTCATGGTCAAAACATTCATATCTCTTTCTGTGCCTTCGAGATTGTAATACCACCCACATATCTGTAATAACATTGTTCCCCAAAAAGAGAAAAACCTGCAACTTTAAATCTGAGATCATTTAAAGTAGGAGGGGAATACTCAGCACATCAAGCTTGTTCTTCTTTTAATTTTAGTTTAGTTCAGTTTATAGTCACGTGTACCGAGGTACAGTTAAAAGCTTTTGTTGCGTGCAAACCAGCCAGTCAAGGACCTGCAGATGCTGCCTTACAAAAAAGAAAGGCTGTGCTGAAAAAAAGAACGTGCTGGAGTATTTCAGCGGGTTAGGCTCTAGAGAACACGCATAGTTGACGTTTCAGATTGGGACCAATTTTTGAAAAGCTTGCCTAAACGATTTTTTTAAGTCTAATATACAACTTCCCACTACACTGGAGTTATGGTGCATGTCCAAGCCTTAGAATGTAGTTTCATGTTCCACTTTAGTTTTTTTTCCCTCAGTTGTGGTGCTATCAACGAAACAGGAGTTTTCTTTTCTCTGCGATTAAGGTGCCATATAGCACAATATATAGTCACCGATATAGCTGTAGCTGGGACTTTGGAAAAAGTGCCAAAACCTGGTGACTCTTACACATGGACTCGGTGGGCTGTTTCTTTGTTTCCTGTACTTAACTGGGGATTGTACTTATGTATGGCAGTAACCCTACTGATTCTATGCAAAAGAAGAATCTCACTGTACCTTGGTACACGTGATAATAAAGAACCATTGAATCATTGAGGAATCTTGCCCTTTAGAAAATCACACTATAAATTTTCAAATTGTTAGGAGTTTCGGTTGACTTTATTAAATTGCATTTTTTAAGTGTTAGAATGGAGAGCTGATTCTTGAGATCTTTTAATGTGTTTTTATTCACACATGATCAACATTTTTCTTTAACCATTCATCCGAAAGATTTGGAAAATCACACTATAATTATCCAGTGTGTTGAGAATTTCAATTGATTTTATTAGATAACATTTTTGAAGTGTTCAATGGAGAGCTGATTCTTACGACCTTTTACTGGGTTTTTATTCGGGCAAGGTCACATTTTATATTTGAGCATTCATCTGAAAGATTTAGAAAATCACTATAAATTTCCAGAGTGTTGACTTTTTTAGATGGCATTTTTTGAAGTGTTTGGATGCTGAGTTGATTCTTAACATCGTTCAAGCAAGGTCAACATTTTATGCTTCAACCATTTGTCTGAAAGTGACTTAAAAATGCTTTATTCCCCCCCCCCCCCCCCCCCCCCCCCTCCCCCCCCGGTTATTCTACAGGCTATTTTCATGATTCCCACAAATCCGCCACCAACGTTCCGGAGACCAGAACTCTGGTCGGATGAATTTACAGATTTTGTAAAGCAATGTTTAGTTAAAAATCCAGAGCAAAGAGCTGCTGCAACACAGCTTCTACAGGTACGTGTACACATAACGTGATAATGTCCACAGAAAGGCATGGTCTTCGCGGTTAAATGTGCATGCTTCTAATGCCTGTCTTAAGAAGGTTAATTTAACAAATACTGGAAATGTTACGCCTAGAAACATGATATTCAACCAAATACTGGTGACGTTGTAATGGAATACGGTAACACTAACAGGAAATGTAATATTTAGTTAAATACTAATAACACTGCAACCGGAAACATGATCCATAAAACCCATAATACTGGCAGTTTTTGAAGTGTTAGGATGCTGAGTCAATTCTTAATATCGTTTACTAAGACTTTTTACATTCAAGCAAGGTCAACATTTTATGGGGAGTTTGGTGTTGGATGGGCACATTTTCCAGACTATTCGTACATCACACTTACAGTTCACTTTTTTCAGATGTTACACAGTAGAATAATATTTTTCCCAGTGAATCCTGTAATTTTAACGAGAGCTCCAAAGGCATAAAGGTTTGAAGGTTAATTGACTTCTGCAAATTGTCTCTAGTGTGTAGGATAGTGCCAGTGTACAGAGTGATCCCTGGTCGATTCGAACTCGGTGGGCAGAAGGGCCTGTTTCCGCACTATATCTCTAAGGACTACAGGTGCTGGTTTACACAAAAGGACACAAAAATGTTACCTAAAATTGGAGAAATGAACATTCATACAGTTGTGGGTTGTAAGCTACTCAAGTGGAATATGAGGCGGCTTTCATCCAGTGTGGCCTCACTCCGGCAATGGAGGAGACCCAGAACAGAAACGTCGGTTTGGGAATGGGAAGGGAAGTTAAAATGGTTTGTAACCGGGAGATCCAGCAGGGTGTGGCGGACCAAGGACGTGTGTTCAGCAAAATGGTCGCCGAGTCAATTTTGCCTTTTGGTTGGCAAATACACAAAAACACTCTACGCTATCCAGACCTCCACAGTATTGTAATACAGCGTTTCATAAGACATAAAACTTATAAGAAAGTGCAACTGCTGAAAAGTGGTGAGAGAAGAAACTATTTCTGCTGTTCATAGGAACGAATGTATGCCAGACTTCTGAATGTAATAATATTACAGGAGCTCATTTATAGGGGTGTCTAAATCAGGGGTTGGTCTGTAGATTTTTGCTGAAGGAAGGTCGGGTACAAGCAGGATTTTTACCTGTAAGAAAACTTTAAAGTAAAGTGAAGTTGTAGAGGAACATAACTGCAGTAGACCTGGAGGAGCACTGGGTGACTGGAAGTAAATGAGAACTTGTAAGGTAGTCTGAATATGAGGAAGGAACTGCAGATGGTGGTTTACACACAAAGTGCTGGTGTAACTCAGTGGGTCAGGCAGCACCTCTGGAGAGAAAGGATGGGTGATGTTATGGGTTGGAACTGTTATGATGATAATGTTGGGATTGTCGCTAAGTGAGAAGAGGGCTGTACTTCGGAAGGGGTGAGGTTAGAGTAGGTAAGGGGAGTAGAACGGTTAAGACAGTTGAAATCCCGCTGGCAGTTAGAAATGTAAAGGTCGAAAGAGTTCCGACCCGAAATGTCATCCATCCTTTTTCTCCAAAGGTAGTTTGATTGTTTATGGTGCATTATCATGATTATCATGTCAGCTACCAGTTTCATTGTTCAAAACACAAAGTGGTAGAGATGCTCAGCCGGTCAGGCCGCATCTGTGGACGGAAATGGACAGACGTTCGGGCGGGGGGAGAAAGCCAGAAAAGAGAAAAGCCCCAATCCGAAACGTCGTCTCTCCATTCCCTTCGCAGATGCTGCCTGATCCGCTGAGTTCCTCCTGCACTTTGTGTTTTGTTCAAGATTCCAGCATCTGCAGTCCCTTGTGACGCCATCAATTCATTGGTCTAGTTTGTCATTGGGGTCATTGGAGATTTGCACCCGTCATTCCAACAAGACTGTATGAGTCCCGGACATAAAATATCAGGCAATCTGATTCACTGATTTATTTTTTTTAATAGAAGGAATTCTTTGTTATGTCTGCTGAATCCAAGAAGAAGAAAACACGGTGTGCTGGGCATAGATTAGGTCCATAAACAGTGTAGATCATAATGACCATGCTTCTTGTCCAAGTAATTTGCCACCCAACAGCATCCCGTGAGCCCACGTAAGGACCACTGAAATATTATTTTGGAGCAAATAAGAGGGCCTGAGTTGGAAGAGCGTAGAGGAGTCAAAGGTTCCCATAGATGAAAAGGATCACTGGTAACACAGTGTGTGTCCCCCCTACTGAGCAAGGGATGAGAGACCATGTGCCCCACACCCTCCCTCCCCATGTGCCGCCCACCTAGTGGTTCTTGAACCGGTTGGTCATGGTTTTCAGACTCCTATATCTATACTATATATAAGGAATTGCATTGCACCCTGGTGTGTATGACAATAAACTAGCCATCCCCTCCCTCGTTGCACCCCTGTTTAAAAAAATTGTGGCACAGGCATTATCCTGATGGAGTGAAAACAAGTTTTCCTGGTTTCCAATGTACCAGCTGAGAGGGGCAGCATAGTGGCATAGCAGTAGAATTGTTGCCTTACAGCTCCAGAGACCCGGGTCCCACCCTGACTGGTGGTGCTGCATTTGTACGTTGCCCCTGTGACCGCATGGGTTTCCCCCGGGTGCTCCGGTTTCCTCCCACCCTCCAAAAACGTGCAGGTTAGTAGGTTAATTGGATTTTGTAAATTTTAAATAGTCCCTTGTGTGTAGGATAGTGTTAATGCGCTGGTCGATGCGAACTCGGTGGGCCGAAGGGCCTGTTTCCGTGTATCTCTCTAAAGTATCAATGGTTTCTTTATTGTCACATGTACCAAGGTACAGCGAAATACTTCCAAATTAAAGGAGGAGGGAATGAAAGGCACACTCCAATCACTCTCACTGGAAAGTGCTGCTAATAGTTTAATTGCATGAACCATTCAAGATACTACAAAGAAGCGCTCATGCCTTGCCAGACATGATTTCATTATGTAACTGGTGGCCAGAATTATAATCAAGTACTTGAGGAATTTAATCTGCTAAACAACGTTCTGACCTCCAGAGATGAATCGGCTGAGATGCTGGGGATGGCAATGGATTAGACAAGTTTAAACGCATCGTTATGGAGCAACTGCAGAGGTGGCTCATGCAATATTGATCTGAAATGGAATAAAAGCAAGTCTGCCTTTGATAATCTGATCTGACACCCTGTGCACTGTTGGAAATAATCATTGTGAACTGACGAGAAGACTTGGTTCCCTGATGGCTAAGTGGGTTTCCTTAATTCTACTGGTGTATTTTCATCTCATGGATCACTGTGTACTCGGTGCTGAGGCTGGCACCTTAGATGAGCTGCAAAAGAGAATAAAAGACTTGGAGACATACAGTATAGAAAAGTGCTGGCTGAGTCCATGCCTTTAACTCCAATCCCACATTAATCATAGAGTCATATGGCATGGAAACGGGCCCTTCAGCCCTACTTGCCCACACTGAGCAACAAGCCCCATCTACACTGGTTCCACCTGCCTGTGTTTGGCCCACATCCGTTTATGCCCACCCTATCCAATGCTAACCACTAAACATTCATAATTTAAAATGTCTATCAAATCACTCCTTGGGCTTCTCTCTTCCAGCAATAAAGACTATCGAGGCACTGAATCGTTCCCAGTTTTGGGGCAGAGAGACTGTGACTATATTCTTGAGTTAGCCTGAATTGTTAGCTTGGATTATTAATTGATGATGCGTGCTCCTAATCACGTCATAGCTTTGACTAGGTAATGGTGTTAACATTGATTGATGTGGTAATTATAGAAGATAGAACAGTACAGCTCAAGAACAGGCCCTTCGACCAGCGATGTCTGTGCCGAACATGCTGCCAAGTTAAACTAATTTCATCTGCCTGCACATGATCCTTTTCCCGTCATTGCCTGCATATCTATGTGCCTGAAAACTTCTTAAATGCCGCTACCATAGCTGCCTCCACCATCACCCAAGGCCGTGCATTCCAGGTACTCACCACTGTCTGTGTAAAAAACAAACTTGCCCCACACAACCTTTAAATGTTGCCCCTCTCACCTTAAAGCTATGCCCTCGTCTTTGATGTTTCTGCCTTGGGAGAGGGGAGGGGTTGGATGTTCTGGTTGACTACCCTATCTATATGTCTCATAATTTCAGAAAAGCTTTTGTTGCATGCTAACTAACCAGTCAGCAGAAAGAGAATACATGATTACAATCGAGCCATCTACAGTGTACAGATACAGGATAAAGGGAATAACATGAAGGACGTTTAGTGTAAGGTAAAGTCCGATCGCAGATAGTCCAAGGGCCTGCAATGAGGTAGATGGTAGGTCAGGACCACTCTCTGGTTGTTGGTAGGATGGTTCAGTTGCATGATAACAGCTGGGAAGAAACTGTTCCTGAGTCTGAAGATGTGTGTTTTCACACTTCTGTGCCTCTTGCCTGATGGGAGAGGGGAGAAGAGGGGGTGGCCATGGTGAGACTGGTCCTTGATGATGCTGATGGCCTTGCCGAGGCAGTGTGAAGTGTAGATGGAGTCAATGGAAGGGAGGTCAGTTTGCGTGATGGTCTGGGCTGCGTCCGCAATTCTCACGCACTAGTAACCACACATGAACATAAAAGCTCTACATTTTATGTAAGTGACATTTAGCTCAGCTTAAATATCTCTTATGTGGCTTTTAGGAGCTAGGGACCAAAATAGGACAGTAACACTTCAAAAGCTAGCTTACTGAACACCAACAAAATACTTTTTTGCACCATTTATTTAAAAATAAAAGGCATTTCTCAGAATTGTTAGCAAATATCGGTTGGCACCAAACCACATAAAAGATATTGAACCTGAGCTAAATGTCACTTACGTAAAATTTAAAGGTTGCATATTCATGATTAGATCATATTAAAGAGTGTTTGCTTCCTAACTTCCCAGATCTGAATCTGTAATCGGATTTTGCATTGAGCTTGAAACTGAAGTTAGTTCCAGAGCAGCGTCTTCGCAACAACTATTGAACACAACAAACAGCAACTAAACTTCAGACTATCAACTGACGACACAGAGTGCTGGAGTAACTCAGTGGGTCAGGCAGCATCCCTTCTTCAGGGTTCTGACCCGAAACTTCATCTCCACTGTAACGGGGCGATCAGAACCACTGAATTACTCCCGCACTTTGTGTCTTCTTTTGTAAACCAGCATCTGCAGTTCCTTGGATCTACTTTCCAACTACGAACTGTCGTGGTTGCACTGAGTTTGGGCTTTTGTTTTGTTTTGCACAAATATTCAGGCTTTTTTTTGCTCATTGGACTTGTTTTCTTTGTTTTTTAAGATATCTATTGAGTTACAGGCTGTTACAGGTATTGTTTGCAGGCTGTTATGCTGCTGCAAGTAATCAGTACAAATGACAATTAAACACTCCTGACTCTTGAAGCAAAAAGGTAGATGTAGGTTTTACTTTGCATGAGCCTTGTCAACCAGTCCCACTGCTAATTGATGGATTAACAGTTTGATTAAGAAGTATTTATTTCAAACACATTTCAAGCAATTTCATTTTCACTTTGCAGCATCCCTTCATTAAAAGTGCCAAACCTGTGTCAATCTTGCGGGACCTGATCAGCGATATGATGGAAATAAAACTAAAGCGGCAAGAGGAACAACAACGAGACTTGGATCAGGATGACGAGGAGAACTCGGTGGGTCTTTGTTTCCGTGTATCTGATGATCTCTCTTGCTCAAGAGCAGCACAGTGGGTGGTGCAGCGGTAGAGTTGCTGCCTCACAGCGGCAGAGACCCGGGTTCGATCCTGACTACGGGTGCTGTCTGTATGGAGTTTGTACGTTCTCCCCGTGACCGCGCCGGTTTCCTCCGGGTGCTCCGGTTTTCTCCCACGCACCAAAAACGTGCAAGTTTGTAGGTTAATGGGTTTCGGTAAAAAATTGTAAATTGTCCCTGGTGTGTTGGATGGTGTTAGAGTTCGTAGTAGTGAGTGGGATAGTGTTAGAATAAAAGGACGTACCTTTGGAAAGGAGATGAGGAGGATTTTCTTTAGTCTGAGGGTGGTGAATCTGTGGAATTCATTGCCACAGAAGGCTGTGAAGACCAAGTCAAGGGGTATTTTTAAGGTGAAGATTGACAGATTCTTGATTAGTACGGTTGTCAGGAGATACGGGGAAGAGGCAGGAGAATGGGGTTGAGAGGGAGAGATAGATCAGTCATGATTGAATGGCGGAGTGGACTTGATGGGGGAATGGCCTAATTAGGCTCCCACAACTAATGAAGTAGGGGGTGATCGCTGGTCGGCACGGACTGTTGGGCTGAAGGGCCTGTTTCTGCATGTATGTCTAAAGTCTGAAGCAGCAGCACTAGGAAGGTCATCTTGACTTTGAGCAGCCGTTGTTGCATCTGGGTTAGAGGAATTTGGGCTTGGGTCATGCATCAGGACTTCAGACTGCCTCTCCTGAAGGCTCAGGTTAATTGGTTTTATAACCACAATTAGCATTTGTCAGTGGCAGAACACAAACCCTCAAGGACACAGTGTAAGTAGGATTTGATTCTTTTAATTGCCATTGATCTGCCATGAACTTCGACAGCTTTAAGCTGTGTCATCAGGGATGTTCACTAGTATAGTATTCTTTACCCATCTTTCAAAAGCATACAATAGTTTTAGTTTTAGAGATACAGCATGGAAACAGGCCTTCCGGCCCACTGAGTCCATGCCGACCATCGATCACCTGTTCACACTGTCCTCCTACCTGTTCACACTACTTCTATGTTATGCCACTTTTGCATCCACTCCCAACACGCAACGGGCAATTTACAGAAACCAATTACTTTATACACTTATACATCTTTGGGATGTGGGAAGAAACGGGACCCTGAGAAAACCCACGTGGTGACTGGGAAAACGTGCAAACTCCACAGAGACTCTCGTAGTCAGGATGGAACCTGGGAATTTGACGCTATGAGGCAACAGCTCTACCATTGCGCTACTGTGCCGCCCTGAATAGTTTTACCCTGGATGCGACATACATGTCGAGAGGGAATCGAGTGCAGGTCAACCACAAGTCTCGCAAGCCGAATAGTCTCTCCCTTATCCAATATAATTATCATCGTCTGAAAAGAGTCCCGACTCAAAATGTTGTCTATCCATTCCCTCCAGAGATGCTGCCTGACCAGCTGAGTTACTCCAGCACGTTGTGCTTTACTCAAGATTCTAGCATTTGTAGTTCCTATGTTTATGTTCCCTTCTATGTCCACGAGAGGAAATGATCTGTACTGTCAAATCCTTGAATTAGATCACTGTTAACTCTTCAATATTCCAGGAAATGCATGCTCTCTGTTCAAATTGTATTTAATTTAACTCTTTTATTCATGCTTATTTTGTATGCTGTATCCTCTCTGAAGCCAATGCAGACTTCTGTGGTTGCAGAAGTCACCCAGAGCTGCAGCCATTCCACCAGAGGTCTGCAGAAGGGTTCAGACCCAAAACGTCACCTACACATTTCTCCAGAGATGCTGCCTGACCCGCTGAGTTACTCCAGCATTTTATGTCTATCTTTGGTATAAACCAGCATTTGCAGTTCTATTCTACCCATTCCACCAGATGTGGTCCAACCACACCTTTATGGTTTATCCAGATTGTTCTGTAATCTGGGTGGCACAGTGGCGCAGAGGTAGAGTTGCTCCCTTACAGAGCCAGAGACCCGAGTTCGATCCTGACTACGGGTGCTGTCTGTAGAGTTTGCATGTTCTCCCTGTGACCGTGTTGGTTTTCACCAGGTGTTCCAGATTCCACATCCCAAAGAGATGCAGGTTTGTAGGTTAATTGACATCTATAAATTGTCCCTAGAGTGTAGCATAGAACTAGTGAACGGGTGATTGTTGATCGGTGTGGACTTGGTGAGCCGAAGAGTCTGTTTCCACTCTTCTATAAAGTAAGCTAAACTATACTAATCCTTTTCACCATCTATCACTTTTAACTCTTGTAGCTACAGTTTCTGATTGGGCTTGTAATCCATTTTTTTTGTTTAGAAACCCGTTTATAGAAAATTTGTCTTACTGAATAGGAATAGACATAAGATGGAGGTGAGGTGTGTGTGTGTGTTTGAGGAGTGTGGTTTTTGAGGTTTTGCATGTGACTTTGTCTTTAAATACAAAAAAATGCATGCTAGCTTTTTTTAAATCAGGAATTGGCCTACAAAATCTTTGTGCTTTTTTATAGTAATTTACTGTCAAAACAGCAAACATTTCCATAGTTAATTTCTTTTTGCAGCAGAGTGACTGCTACAGAGGTGGATGCAGTAGTTCGGCTGTGTTAAGGTTGTAGTTTTTAGGTTTGACTTGGAGGTATGCGTGTGTGTGCACGTATTTTCAGACGTGTGAGTGGCCTGTTTCACATGCTCACACAAGTGTGTGATGATTTTACTATACATGTGTTTTTATATTGCTAACATGCATATGTTGTGCTTTCACATGCGTGCAACTGCGTGCTTGTATCATGGAGTCCGAGAGCCATACAGTGTGGAAACAGGCCCTTTGGCCCAAACTGGCCAACATGTCCCATCTACACTAGTCCTACCTGCCTACGTTTGACTCAAATCCATCAACCTATCATATCCATGTCCCATCAATCATCTGTTTACACTAGTTCTATGTTATCCCACTTTCTCAACCACTCCCTACACAATAGAGGTAATTTACAGAGGGCCAATTAACCTATAAACCCACAAGTCTTTTGGGTAAGGGAAGAAACCGGCGCACCCAGAGGAAACCCACACAGTCACATGGAGAACGTGCAAACTCCACACATACAGCACCCAATGTTTGGATCGGACCCGGGTCTCTGACGATGTGAGCCCAGAGGCAGTTGAGCCAAGGGGCCTGTTTTCACACTGTATGACGCTATTATCTTTATCAGTTAAAGAAAAGACTATACATGAATACAATCAAGCCGTCTACAGGGTGCAGATAAAGAATAAAGGGTGCGGCGTTTAGTGCAAGATCTGCACTCTGCATTAAGCCCACTCTCGAGCGGGTCAGGCTTGCTCTCTGTTCACTATTTTATTGCTGTTGAACAATTGGAACAGGAGGAAGATGAGAGTGACTCGGGCACCATGGTAAGAGCGAGTGCCGATGAAACGGGGACCATGAGAGCAGCCAGCACGATGAGTGAGGGCGCACGGACGATGATCGAGCACGACAGCGCTACGCTGGACTCGCAGATGGGGACCATGGTGATCAACAGCGGGGATGATGATGCGGACGGAACAATGAAAAGTAAGACCTCCGATGTTTTAGTTTAATTTAGAGATACAGGGCGGAAACAGGAAATCAAGATCGAAAAACACCCATTGACAGCCTCGACAGCCGTCTGTGGTAATGATTTCCAGAGATTCGTCACTCTCTGGCTGAAGAAATTCCTCCTCATCTACATTCCTAAGGCACGTTCTTTTATTCTGAGGCTGTGCACCCTGGTTCTAGTCTCTCCCACTGCTGGAAACATCCTCTCCTCGTCCACTCTATCTGGGCGTTTCATTATCCAGTCGGTTTCAATGAGACCCCCCTCATCCGTGGGATACTGGGAATGATCTTTGTGTTTCTTTTCATCAATGTGCCATGGGGTTGTTTAAAACCACTTAGACAAGCAGATTGTTTAACATTTAACAGAACCTCTAACCAGGCAGAACTCCATTGCTGCTAGAGTACTGATGGGGTGCTGTCTTCATTTGTCTGCATACAGTGTGATTTCAGCCCTAACTCTTTGGCTCGGAAGTGAGAGTGCTACCTTCAGCATCATGGCTGTTGAGAATGAGTTCATGTCGGAAATTATGTTATGTGGTTTGACGTGACCAACTTTGTGTCTTCCTAAACTGTGACTGGTTGATATTGATGTAGATTCATCTCGTTGGAGGTTAGTTTGTGTTCCTTTGAGATCAGATAAATATTTAATGAGTCATCCGTGCGGCATTCATTTCTGATTTCTCATAGGCTGTGCTTCACTCGGTTAAATATATGTTTTATAAAAGATAAAAGCGTTGGAGCTGAAGATTGGAGTCTTCACTTTCATATTATCTAAATGTCAAGACGAACTGTGGAAACAAAATTTATAAAGCACCCTTTTATTAAAGTAAAAGGCATTTTACAAGTAATTATCAAGCTAATTTTAACTTAATATTGTATGAACGTCATTTAATTTTATCCCATGACCACAGAATGCAACATTAGTAATTTGTGGTGATTATTAACGTTTGACAGCAGGGTTCTGGTCTAACTTTAGACTTTTAGACTTTCGAGATGCAGTGTGGAAACAGGCCCTTCTGCTCATCGAGCAGGTGCCGACCAGTGATCACCGTACACCAGCAATATCCTACAAACTAGGGACAATTTACAGATGTCAATTAGCCTACAATCCTGTGCGTCTTTGGAGTGTGGGAGGAAACCAAAGCACCCATAAAAAAACCCAAGCAGTCACAGGAAGAATGTACAAACTCTGTACAGATAGCAACGATAATCAGGATCGAACCCTGGTCTCTGGCGCTGTAAGGCATCAACTCTGTCACTAGGCCACTGTGCCGACTCTTATCACAAGACAGCAGTAAGTCCGATGGTAGAAGATGGGAATGGGCGGTTCACAAAGAGGATGTAGGGGCTAGATAAACCCTGCCCATTAGACTTTAGAGATACAGCGAGGAAACAGACTCTTTGGCCCATAGAGTCTGTGCCGACCAGCGATCACCCCCCTGTACTTGCACTATCCAACACAATAGGGACAGTTTACAATTAACCTACAAACCTGCACATCTCTGGAGTGTAGAAGGAAACCAGAGCACCCGGAGAAAATGCACGCGGGCACAGGGAGAACGTACAAACTCCGTACCGACAGCGCCCTAAGTCAGAAACGAACCTGTAAGGCAACCACTCTGCCGCTGTGCAACTGGGCTGCACCATTGTCCACGTGCAGCAGGGATCCAGTACTGAGAGAATAAGTGGATCAATTTGTGTAGAACACAAAGTGCTGGAATAACTCAGCAGGTTAGGTAGCATCTCTGGAGGACATGGTCTGTTGTAGTTCATTGCTCTTCATGTTCACCCTTTCATGCAGTGAATTTTAGTTTAGTTCAGATACAGTGCTGAAACAGGCCCTTCAGCCCATCATGTCCATGCTGACCAGCAATTCCCATATACTAGCACTACCCTGCACATTAGGGACAATTTACAATTTTACCGAAGCCAATTAACCTACAAAACTGCACCTTTTTTCTTTGGAGTGGGGAGGAAACCATACCATCCACATGGAAACGGGGAGAACATACAAAACTCCATAGAGACAGCACCCGTGGTCAGGATCGATCCTGGGTCTCTAGCGCTGGGACTCTAGCGCTGGGTCTCTAGCGCTGGGACTCTAGCGCTACTGTGCCGCCCAATAATTCCAGATGCCTCTGGGCGAAAATGGTTTCCACATCTCCTTTTCTCCTTCTCTCTCATGTTTGGATAGCAGCCATGTGATCCCTCCCCTCCCCAACCTCTCCTTCTCATGTTCGTGAAAGAGCAGACAGGTGGCAGAAGGCTGGGAACAATAGAACGGTTAATTTAATGGCATAGGCAAGATGTCAGAGTCACTCATCACAGGGGAAATAGCTCATTATTTCTGGAAGCTGAATATAATCAAATCTAATCAACAAGGTTTTAATGAAAGGTAAATAATGTTGGACAAATTTGCTCAAATTCTTTGGGGATGTAAGAGGGAGAGTAAATACAGGGGAACCTGTAGATGTAGTATAGTTAGATTTCCAAAAAACATTTAACAAGGTGCCGCAGAGGAGTCTGATTTATAAATTAAACGGCCATCGGATCGGTGGAATTGTGCTCAAATGGATTGTAAACTGGCTGTCTCATAGAAAATAGTGTTAGAACAAATGGATCCTTTTCAAACTAGGTGGAGGTAGCTAGTGGAATACCGCAAGAATCAGTTCTTGGAAGAGATGAAGAAATAGCGTTCAAGGTTTTCACATTTGCCGATGATACAAAAATAGGTGGATGGGTATGTTGTGAAAAGGATACAGTGATTCTGCACCAGGATATATCGAGAGAGAGAGAAGTGAGTGGGCAAAAGACTTCAAAGGCGTGCAGATTTGTAGGTTAATTGGCTTCAGTAAAATTGTAAATTGTCACTACTGTGTGTAGGATAGTGTTAGTGTGTGAGGATCGTTGGTCAGTGTGGACTCAGTGGGCCGAAGGGCCTGTTTCCGTGCTATTTCTAGATTAAAACTGAACTATGGTTGAAAATGATGTTTAACACGGGGCGTTGCAAGGTCTTGCAATTTGGTAAGAGAAATCAAAAGCAGAGGGACTGCGAGTGAGTGGAATATAGACTCCGAAGAAAGAAGGGTTCCGATCCGATGCCTCACCTATCCACGTTCTCCAGAGATACTGCCTGACTCACTGAGTTACTCCAGCGGATTGTGTCTTTTTCAGCTGCATAAAACTTCAGTTTGGCCACATTTGGAGTATTGTGTGCAATTCTGGTTGTCCCATTCCTGGAAGGACGTGGAGACTTTGGCGAGGATGCAGAAGAGGTTCACCAGGATTAGAGTTTATGAAGAGTGGTTGGAGAAACATGGATAGGTGACATTTTGGGTTGGGGCCCTTCTTCAGACTGAAGATGGGTAGCGACCCAAAATGTCAACTATCCATGTTTCCAGAGGTGCTGCCTAACCTGCTGAGTTAATCCAGCGCTTTGTGTCTTTCACTGACTTTTAAGAACTTTGCCTGTGAAATGTGCAGTTTGCTGAGATTGCTCTTAGACCACAAGGTGGCACTAGATCTCAGTGATGGAGCGCAAACGAAGTCAAAAAAAAAAATAGGATATTTAATTTGGTTTAGAGCTACAGCATGGAAACAGGCCCTTTGGCCCACTGAGTCTACGCCGACCATCAATCACCCGTTCACGCTAGTTCTATGTTATCCCACTTTCTCATCCACTCCTTCCTGCGGGGGATCTCACAGAGAGCACCCAGAGGATATGCACGTGATCATAGGGAGAATGTACAAACTCCACGCAGACAGCGCCCTGGGCGCAGAGGGCGGCACGGTGGCGCAGCGGTAGAGTTGCTGCCTTACAGCGAATGCAACACTGGAGACCCGGGTTCGATCCCGACTACGGGCGTTGTCTGTACGGAGTTTGTACGTTCTCCCTGTGACCTGCGTGGGTTTTCTCCGAGATCTTCGGTTTCCTTCCACACTCCAAAGACGTGCAGGTTTGTAGGTTAATTGGCTTGGTACATGTAAAAAATTGTCCCTAGTGGGTGTAGGATAGTGTTAATGTGCGGGGATCGCTGGTCGGCGTGGACCCGGTGGGCCGAAGGGCCTGTTTCTGCGCTGTATCTCTAAATCTAAAATCTAAATCTTATGTTATTTTTGCAGCAAAATGTTGATGGTTTTCAATTTTTGTCTTGTGATGCTAACTTTCAACGTTATTTTATTCCTAGCTTCATTTTCCAATGTGATAACTTGCACCTGTGCTGCTCTTAGATCCAATTTCTCCACTACCTTTCCTCACCAACCTTTCCAGCTCCACCATGTGCTGCTTATCCAGCCACTAGGGGCAATTTACAGAGGCCAATGAAACTACAAATGTACGCCTTTGGTTATGAGAGGAAACCGGAGCATCCGGAGGAATCTCACGAGATCACAGTGAGCACCCTGTGATCCTTCCCCCTAATTTTTCATTAATCATCTGTCCTTTACGAGCTCCCATTCACATTCGAGCAACAGTAGATGGGGAGAGGATCCTTAACCTTGGAGGTCATAACGAACCCTGGTCACTGGAGCTGTAAGACTGCCCTATCCACAGCCCCCTGTCGCCCAGTTTAGGAATCAATTCCCATTCTTGTCTCTTCAAACCAAATCAATGTCGAGTACTAGAAATTCAGTATGTTTTTCAATTTAAAAAAAATTCTTTTTCTGAAGTAGTTTCTTTGTTTCCTCCTCTGCCTCTCTTTCACTTTTAGATGATCTGTATATTTCTAATCTCCCCTTCTATGTGTCATTGCTGCCGTGATCTATTTCCATTTTCCTGCATTGTTGTGATCATATGTAGTGTTTAATTTACATTTAGTATTGTTGTGTAGCCGTATTGCAGTCATTCTTGTTCCATCTGGTATCTTGCAGCATATTACAACCTCCAGTTCTCCTGTTTTCTTGTGTACACTATGTGTATTGCTCTCTTGGACTGTTTCATTCATGGTTTAGGACTTTCACCCTTTGGCCTTTAACCATCTTTTTTATACTTGTGTCCCAAAACGTCATTAATTTCTGTTTTCTCCGTTTGCCTGTCCTATCCTTGTTTGTTAATTACAGCTGTTTCATTCTTTGCCATTATGGCACACTCCCGTCTTACAATTGTAAAGCCCTTGCCACCTTTCTACCAGGACACAGGTCACATTCTGGTGGAAGCACTCAGCAGATCAGGCGGCAGCTATGGCACAACGGTAGAGTTACTTCCTTGCAGGGCCAGAGACCCAAGTTCCATCCTGACCACGGGTGCTGTCTGTACGGAGTTTGTATGTTCTCCCTGTGACCACGTGGGTTTCCTCTGGGTGCTCCGGTTTCCTCCCACACTCCCAAGACGCTCGAGTTTGTAGGTTAATTGGCTTTGGCAAATTGCCCCTAGTGTGTAGGATGCGACGGTGGGTTGACATAGAACTGGTGTGAACAGGTGGTGGATGGTGGGCGTGTACTCTGACCTCTCTGCAAGTGGAGCCTGGGCTGTGCTTTTCTAATATTTCCATTGACTGAGCACTGAAACTTTGGGCCACAGCTCTTAGCTGGCACTAAGCCAGCTCAATGGGATTAGCAGGTTAATGGAACTGCCGCTTTGCAAATATCAGGGGGAGTAGAATGAGCAGCTAACTTTATATTGCTTGGACCATAGACAAATTTATTCCCCTGCGTATTTCCTTGACTGACTGTTTAGTTTCCTGTAATAATGCAGAGAACCAGAGTTCATTGTTTCTCATATTTTGCCCGAGGGAGATACAATATTTCTTGCAGTCTGGTATTCATCTGTGACATATCTGAGTCTATTTTGTTAATGGAACAAAACCCCCAGAGCATATACTTCCAGACATTAATGATTCACTTGGAGAGTTCTATTTGCCTTCTAATTGTGGACTCCAGCTGATGAAAACGCAAGCAGCCTGAGTGTCAGAGGTGCGATGATTAAAAGTCAGAGCATTTGACCAAAAGAAACACCAACTTACAACAGTATAGCACTTTTCAATTGTGTAGTGCTCCTTGAGTATTTTTCTGCATGTAATCAGATAAAATCTGACCCAGGCTGGAGATTCGGATAGGTGACAAGGCTTGGTCAAAGGTGCAGGTTTTACAGAGGTTTGAGTTATGTGAGATATAGAGAGGTTTAAGGGGGTCATTTGGCAACTGCATGCCAGATGAAATGAGGAAGATTGGATATATAAAAGCAGTCAGAATTAGGGATTGGAGAACTTGGAGGGTAGGAGGCCTGGATTTGATTGCACAGGGATGTAATGCTGATGCTTTATAAGGCACAGGTCAGACCACATTTTGAAGTATGATGAGCAGTTTGGGTCCCTTATATGAGGAAGGATGTGCTGGCATTGGAGAGGGTACAGAGGAGGTTTACATGAACGATCCCAGGAATGATTGGGTTAGCAAATGATGAGCGTTTGACGGCACTGGGCCTGTACTCACTGGAGTTTAGAAAGACGAGGGGGGACCTCATGGAAACTTACCGAATAGTGAAAGGCTTGGATAGAGTGGACGTGGAGAGGATGTTTCCACTAGTGGGAGAGTCTAGGATCAGAGGCCATAGTCTCAGAATAAATGGATGTACCCTTAGAAAGGAGATTCTGTCGGCAGAGGGTGGTGAATCTGTGGAATTCTTTGCCACATCAAGCTGTGGAGGCCGTCAATGGATATTTTTACGTCAGAGATTGATAGATTCTTGATTAGTGTAGGTGTCAGGGGTTATGGGCGGCACGGTAGCGCAGCGGTAGAGTTGCTGCTTTACAGCGAATGCAGCGCCGGAGACTCAGGTTCGATCCTGACTACGGGTGCTGTACTGTAAGGAGTTTGTACGTTCTCCCCGTGACCTGCGTGGGTTTACTCCGAGATCTTCGGTTTCCTCCCACACTCCAAAGACGTACAGGTATGTAGGTTAATTGGCTGGGTAAATGTAAAAATTGTCCCTAGTGGGTGTAGGATAGTGTTAATGTACGGGGATCACTGGGCGGCACGGACTTGGAGGGCCGAAAAGGCCTGTTTCCGGCTGTATGTATATATGATATGATAAGGCAGGATAATGGAGTTGAGAGGGAAAGATAGATGATTGAATGGTGGAAATTCATGGGCCGAATGTCCTTGTTCTGCTCCTATAACTTTTGAAGATGGAGAAGAAATTTGAAAACAAATTTGAATTTTAAAACCAAGGCCTGGCCAGACTGGAAGTCAGATTCAGTCAGCAGGTGTACGGTAATTGGTGAGTGGGAATTCGTGCTAGTGAGAAAATAGGTCGCTAAATTTTGGATGAACCCAAATACTCAGAGGTTTCAAGCTGGGAAGCCAATCATGAGAGTTTTGTGAGAGCCCATATACATTCTATTTGCATCTTTTCCAGCTTGTTACCATTTAAAAAAACATATAATCCTAGTGCAATGTGTGCTACAGGTTAATTTGAACCTTTTGCCCCTCACCTAACGTGGCAACTCTGGTTTGGGTTTGGCTTCAATGCCAAACGCTCTCTGGATGGGCTGTTGTACCAAACTGAGGTTGTCAGTTTGCAGGCAGTGGGTTAATCATTCCTCTTGCTGGACATTCAATGTCACTGGAGTTTGCTGCTTTAACCTGGCCTACAATATCATTACCTTTGTTCAAATCCATTTGCCTTTATGAGCCTCCACATCTTCTTCAGCCTAACTCAGATTCAAGAACTTAGTAACTATTTCTCTTGTACCACCCTTCGACTAATCTGGATCAGAATACAATTTGGTATTTGTGATTTTACCTAGTCCAAGCTTGGTCTAATCTGGATTTGAATAGAACTTGGTATCTGAGGATTTCCCTGCTCCCATCTTGAGCTTGACTGTTCTTGCTGTTTTTCAGTCTTCACTGGATCTTAGATCGCTGTGACATTTTTGAGGACCAAGGTAACGAGGATAGTGTTGCTTTGAATGTCGTGTTGTCAGTTTGCAGACAGTGGGATAATAATCCCTCTTGTGCGCACTGTACTCATGTTCCATTAGGATTCGGGTTGAAGATAGACACAAAGTGCTGCAGCAACTCAGCGGTCAGGCAACATCTCTGTTGAAAAAGGTGAGTGATGTTTTGGGTCGAGACCCTTCTTCGGACTGAAAGTAGGTTTCGACCCGAAACGTCACCCATCCTTTTTCTCCAGAGATGCTACCTGACCCGCTGAGTTACACCAGCACTATATGTCCATCTTTGGTATAAACCAGCATCTGCAAGTTCTTTGTTTCTAGGGTTAGGGTTAAGTTGGACTCTGTTCAATGGGAAATTGCACTGCTCGTAAGGACAAGCCTTGTTTTTGCAAATGTCTTGAGGGATGGTGTCAGCTATCCCTGACTTGCAGCTGAAGATTCTTGATAGACATCCTTTGATATATAGCACAAGATTCTTGATAGGCATCCTTTGACATACAGCTAGCTATAACCATATGGCACATGGTCCTTGAGAGTTATCTTTACTAAGATTAAATGCAAATAGAGGATTGAATAGCATGTTGTTTTTTATAAGGAATTAGAGAGTGCTTAAGATTTCAATGAGTGCATTTGGCAGTTGGGGTAGTTGGGTATGATGGATAGTTGATCTCTCTTCCTCCATCCCTCATTTCGCCTCTCCCCTACCACTGCAGTTGCTGCTTCAGTTAAAGGACAGTATTCATTGATTTGATATCTACTGAGGGCTTCATTACTGTCAGGAGCGTTTAATTGTTATATGTACTGACAACGAAACAATGAAATTTTTACTTGCGGCAGCATAGCAGGACTAAATGCCAAGCACATAGATAATATGTAATAAGCAAAAATAAAATCAATTGAATTAATAACCACAATACTAGCGCAAAAAGGCCTGTAAAACACAAGGACATTTGTGTTACTGAGCAGACAATACAGTCTTGCTCCAATGAGAGTTCTCTCCAGCTTCACCATCAATAATGCAGCAGGTTGGGACTTGAGCCTCCATTACAGAAGCATTGGATTTCCTTTCTCACAGATGAAAACAGTCGTGGACATTTTACTGAAAAATACAATGGGACTGTTCACCTTGTACCTCAGCATCTTTTCTAATCAATGCTTGCAGGCTGTTTTTTACTCTTCTGGTATCAGTTCCTGCGGGAATGAATTGTCATTTGTCCACAGAGTTACTGCCCTCCCACAACATCGAATTTGCACCATTTTGCCTTGACTTTGATGTAACCTGTTGTGATGGTTTTAACTATATTCCTCATCCTCTGAATTTTTCTCTCTCGTTTTTTTCCAAACTGCATTCACCCCTTCCTCCATGTTCATCTCCCTACCCCTACCGTTCATTTTGTTCTTTCCCAGGGCTTCAAAGCTTCAAATGTTTAGCTTAGTTTTGTTTAGTCGAGAGATAACAGCATGGTAACAGACCCTTTGGCTCACCGAATCTGCGCTGCCCAGCGATTACCATGTATACTAGCAGCATCCTGCACACTAGTGTGTAGGAAAGAACGGCAGATGCTGGTTTAAATTGAAGGTAGACACAAAATGCTGGAGTAACTCAGTGGGACAAGCAGCATATCTGGAGAGAAAGAATGGGCGACATTTTGGGTCGAGACCCTTCTTCAGACTGAATAAAGGTCTCGACCCGAAACGTCGCCCATTCTTTCTCGCCAGTCATGCTGCCTGTCCCGCTGAGTTAGTCCAGCATTTTGTGCCTTCCTGCACGCTAGTGGCAATTTACAATTTTACCAAAGTCAATTAACCTACAAACCTGAATGTCTTTGGAATGTGGAGGAAACCAGAGCACACAGGGAAATCCCATGCAATCATGGGGAAAATTTACAAATTGCATACAGGCTGCACCCTTAGTCAGGATCGAACCCGGGTCTCTGGCGCTGTAAGGCAGCAACTCTACCGCTGCGCTACCGCGTCGCCACAATGTTCCAGCATTTTGCCTTGACATTGATGTAACCTGGTGTGATGGTTTTAACCATACATCCTCTGAATTTATCTCTTTATTTTTTCCAAACTGCTTTCACCTTCACCTCCATGTTCATCTTCCGACTCCTGCTGTTCATTTTGTTGTTTCCCAAGGCTTGAAAGCTTCAAATGTGTGTTTGCCTTCACTCTCCTCAAAATGTCGTATAAATCAAGAGTATATATTTAGTTCGAAACATAGAAAATAAGGTGCAGGAAGGAGTAGGCCATTCGGCCTTTCGAGCCTGCACCGCTATTCAATATGATCATGCCAACCCCTTAAGAATTTTATATGCCAACCCCTTAAGAATTTTATATTGATGTAAAATCAAATTATTTTTTTCAAATGACTTAAGTTTCCTTAAAAAAGAGATATATGTCTGAATCTTAAAATGCATGTCTTTTTAAGAATCTGGTCCACAGCAATTGATTAAGCAATTATTGCCCAGAAACACATGATCACAAAGTTATTTTTAGAACAGACTTCTGTAAAGACTTCCCCTTTTTAAATATGCCAACTTTTTCAATCTATCTCAGTTACATAAAAATCAGAAAAGCTGTTTAGCTCTTAAAGACTTGCAGGGTTCTAGATTAATTGGACTGTAAAATGTGTCGGGAGTGGATGCGAAAGTGGGATAACATCGAATTAGTGTGAACAGGTGATCGATGGTCGGCGTAGATTCAGTGTATCTTTAAACTGAAAAAATCCACCAGGTCAGGCAGCATATGTGGAAAGAGAAAAGAGTTCTAGGTCGAAGATCCTTCCTCAGAACCGATTTCCTTTCCACAGACTGACCTGCTGACTATTTGCAGCTTTTCTATTTTCAACAACTATTTCTGCATCAGACGGATGTGTGTACGCCCAAACACGAACCATTCATCTCTGCTGACTCTTAAGTGCAGTGTTCAGTAATTCAGTCGAGTGAAACATTTTCTGAGACATTTAAATATAGTCAGTCTAGGAAATAGTATCGATTCAAAGCTTTCACCCTTATTTTTCTTGCACATCGCATGCAATGCTGAAGCTGTAACGAAGGTGCATTTTTATTTCCCAAAAACTAGACAGTTTGGTAATTTGCTCATTTGTAAAAGGAAAATACAGAAAAGCTACTTTTATCTGCGCAAACTGTGATTCTTAATGAGCCTGTAATTAGTATTTCCAGATGTAGTGAGCATAAGCGCCTCACTTAATGAAGGTTATTAATGAACAAGATTATCTCTCTGTCACAGTTTTGTAGCAATATAGATATTTGTGTTATTGCAAAGGCATCCAGCTGGGACCAATTTTCAGCTTCACAAACTCCATGGAAATTATTCATTGTCGAGCTTCTTAGAAATAGCTGTTTATAGACCACTTATATTGTGCTTTGTCTGTACATCAGAGTGCAGTCGTGATCTGAACTCATTAATCTGAAAGTAATCCCCGCCTGGGAGATACGGTGCGACCTTCTTGTGGAAATCCTGATTGTTTATCCTGAAATTTCCTGGTTGCTTGAAGCGATATCTTTGGTCTTCTGAGTATGGGTTACCTCGCATCGGAGACGTGGAAATCATTCCTTCTTTTAGCCACTATTATGCTGCTACAACTAATTAAAGTTGCTGCAATACACAATCCTCTGTTATTTGTGAGATTCCACAAAAGCTAATCAAACTATGACTCAGTTATCAATAAAAGACACAAGGTGCTGGAGTAGCTCAGCAGGTTGGGCAGCATCTCTGAAGAACATGGATAGGTTTAGGTTTATTATTGTCACATATACTGAGGTACAATGAAAAGCTTTGTTTTGCAAGCTGTCCAAACAGCTTATTGTACTGTTTGTAGGTTAATTGGCTTCTATAAATTGTCCCTAGTGTGTTCGATAGAACTGGTGTGTAGGTGATCATTGTTAGTGTGGACTCGGTAGGCTGAAGGGTCTATTTACACACTGTATCTCTAAACTAAACCAAACTGCATTAAGTTTCATTATGTAGATCTCAACATGTAAGCCTGGACAGTGGAATGTGCCAATTACAATATTCAGTTGCTGATATAAATAACTGCACTGGAGGGCAACAACGTTTTAGACAGACCACTGGGCATTTTATCACGGTTGGTAATCTTGCAACAGCAGCAAATGATGGTCTGGGAATGCCCCAGGAATGGCCTACAGAGCCTAGAGATGTGTTGTTGAGGATGCTGTTCAGAATGAAGCTTCCAAGACCTTCCCGGATAACCAACTTTCCAGAAATATGACATACATTTAAATAGGCAAGGTGTGGTCCGAATATTGGCAAATTGTGTCAGTGTGAATGGTAAAAAGGTTACCATTGGTCCTGTTTCTGTGCTGCATGAATCTAACTATTAGGAATATGGATAACAGTCTCAAACTACCACAGCTGTTTAGAAGGCAGTAGGCAAAGACATTGTGATTCTGGTTAAATGTGTAGGTTTCTCAATATCACCAAACCAAGGGTTGAAAGCTTTGGTGTTAAGGTAATCTGTCAAATGACCTTGATAATCTTCTCAGGGATTCATCAGTGAGATCTATCATCTCTATGTCCCTCAGGGCCTGAGGACATTTTATGCTTGATTGAGTTATGGTGATAGCTTTTTTCGACAGACCTTTCTACGAGGGATGGGCGGTATGCCATGGTCCAGCTAGACAATGGAATGGCCAAACCTAACTGTAGCAAGATGGGGAGATGGAACCTTGGCACCTAGAGACACTTGGTGTCGGCCTGCTTAGAGACAGACACAGAGGTAATCAACAGAATTGGGGCTACATTAAACACAATTTCCTTTTTTCTTTCCTTTGCGATTTGTACATCACATTCTTTAGATGGGTTATTTTTTTGATCTCCGGGTAAACTAGGTTGCTTCATTTATCAAGATTTATAGGTATCATCCTTGTAGACACAAAGTGCTGGAGTAATGCAGCGGGTCAGGCAGGATCTCTGGAGAAAAAGGATGGGTGACGAGCTACTCCAGCACTTTGTGTCTATCTTCGGTATAAACCAGCATCTGCAGTTCCTCTTTACACACATCTTTGTAGATCTTCTCTGCATCCGCTCTGCTATAAAAGAAAACTTCCCTTCTACTCTCCCACCCAACCTCTCAAAACTCCCCCCATGGTTTTCAGATAACTCAAGTAAGCGACCCCCCCCTTTTCGCAACCTTAAATCTTCTCCTTTAAGACCAAATCTTTCTCCTTGAGCAATTCCTTAAAACATCTTTCTCTGGCCTTCTAACTCATTTTCTTTCCTCTTGCTCCTCTGAATGTTCCTTGGGCTGTTTTACTGCCTTTAGGATGTTGTTAGCATAGAAGCAGAAATTAATTATGCAGGATTCAGTTCATGTTTTATTTCCTCCAACGCAGAGGTACTTTGCTTCAGGCCTTGTGCACAAAAACAGATCTTAATTAGCTGTTAATGCTTCATAAAGGACCAAACATAGGCAAAGAAGAATTCTATCTCAAGCTTAATGACCCTATTATTTAAGGGGAGGCAGTTAGATGGGGTGGCGATAGTTTTATTCAGTGACGGAATGGGCGGCCATACTAAGGCTGTGACCTCATATTAAATGGCATTCATCACACTGTTTTTGTGAGGGAGGCCCAGGTTTGGAGGTACAACAGCTGAAGAATGGAGGTCCACACAAAGGACCTGAACACTGCAGGGCAGCACTGTGGTGCAGCAGTAGAGTCATTGCCTTACAGCACCAGAGGCCCGGTTTAGATTCTGACTATGGGTGCTATCTACACATAGTTTGCACATTCTCCTTGTGATCATGTGGATTTTCTCCAGGTGCTCTGGTTCCCTCCCAAATTCCAAAGACATGTGGAGTTGCATGTTAATCACCTTCTGTTAATTGTCTCTAGTGTGCAGGATAGAACCAGTGTGAGCAGGCGTTCGTTGGTCGGCATGTTTCCACGCTGAATCTCTAAACTAAACTTAACTAAACTAAACGTGAAGGGGTGCTGCCGTTTTAGACAATAGACAATAGACAATAGGTGCAGGAGTAGGCCATTCAGCCCTTCGAGCCAGCACCGCCATTCAATGCGATCATGGCTGATCACTCTCAATCAGTACCCCGTTCCTGCCTTCTCCCCATACCCCCTCACTCCGCTATCCTTAAGAGCTCTATCCAGCTCTCTCTTGAAAGCATCCAACGAACTGACCTCCACTGCCTTCTGAGGCAGAGAATTCCACACCTTCACCACTCTCTGACTGAAAAAGTTCTTCCTCATCTCCGTTCTAAATGGCCTACCCCTTATTCTTAAACTGTGGCCCCTTGTTCTGGACTCCCCCAACATTGGGAACATGTTTCCTGCCTCTAATGTGTCCAATCCCCTAATTATCTTATATGTTTCAATAAGATCCCCCCTCATCCTTCTAACTTCCAGTGTATACAAGCCTAATTGCTCCAGCCTTTCAACATACGACAGTCCCGCCATTCCGGGAATTAACCTAGTGAACCTACGCTGCACGCCCTCAATAGCAAGAATATCCTTCCTCAAATTTGGAGACCAAAACTGCACACAGTACTCCAGGTGCGGTCTCACCAGGGCCCGGTACAACTGTAGAAGGACCTCTTTGCTCCTATACTCAACTCCTCTTGTTATGAAGGCCAACATTCCATTGGCTTTCTTCACTGCCTGCTGTACCTGCATGCTTCCTTTCAGTGACTGATGCACTAGGACACCCAGATCTCGTTGAACATCCCCTCTTCCTAACTTGACGGAGAGTTGTAGTCCAGGAGAATTTTGCAAAAATAATGGTGGGAGTGGGAGTGAGGGAGGAGGTAAGGTTAATTGAGCTATTTAGAAACCAGCTGGTCCTATTTGGGTTTGTAGCATGGCTCTGTTTAGAACCAATACAGTTCAGTGAGTGAAGGGGAATTCAGTGAATAGGAAGGTGCAGTTTGGGGTATGGGAGAGTGCTTTGGAGAAGGTTATGGAAGATAGAAGGTGGGTGAAAAGACACAAAGTGCTGGAGTAACTTGGCGGTTCAGGCAGCATCTCTGGAGGACAAGAATAGGTGCTCTTTTTTGGGGTGGGGGGTCAGCACGGTTCCTTGTACCTCCGTAGAAGACGGGAAGCACATCAGAAATACCACCTATCTAGGAAACAATAGAGGCTGGTTATTTGAGCTGCCCATGCGTGAGGCAGGATTTAGTGAGATTACGTCATCTCACGAGGAGTACAACCACGTAGATGGAAGGTCATTTTGGGATCAAATATGACGTCAAGACTGCAGGCAATCTCAGTCATCCTCGCACCATTGCCGTGCTTCTGCCTTGGAGATAAGATTGCTACGGACAGAGCCACGGTTGATGAAAGTTCATATGACAAAATAGTTTAATGTGAAGTAAAAAGAAAAACGTTGCAGGTCAAGTAGAGTACGATCTGATTCTCCTCTTCAAGGCAACAGTAAGGATTTGAAAATCGGGATTGAATTTCTTCGTTCATGTGGAAGCAAGCATAGGGTCGATTGTAACTCTTATACGTAAGGATGCGTAGAGGGATGAGCTTAAATTTCGGCATGGTAGGACTCGGGGAGGTTGGGTAGGAGTGAAACGAAGTAATCAAATCCAGAGCCAAAGACATCGTTCAACGAGAGATGACTGAGGAATTGCCACAGGTGGATGATGCTACTAAGTTAGAAATAGGCAACATTGATGATGGCATGGATGTATGAAAAAATAACTAAGAATTCCACTGCACCTAGATACATATAATAATAAAGATTCATTGAATTGATTTCAATTGAATTGGGGATGTGTAGTTGGAACACCGTCAAGACACCTACACTGCTGACAATATTATTCTGTCTTAGATGGTTGGAACGGAAAGGAAGATTTAAGTAGATTTGAAACACAACGTATAGAGGATGTTTCCACTAGTGGGAGAGTCTAGGACCAGAGGGCAAAGCCTCAGAGTAAAAAGAAGTAGGTTTAGAAAAGAGATGAGGAGGAATTTCTTTGGTCAGAGGGTGGTGAATCTATGGAATCCATTGCCAGGCGGCTGTGGGTGGCAAGTCAATGGATATTTTTAAGGTGGAGATTGATAGATTATTTGATTAGTACGGGTGTCAGGGGTTGAGGGGAGAAGGCAGGAGAATTGGATTAAGAGGGAAAGATCGATCAGCCATGATTGAATGGCGGAGTAGACTTGATGGGCAAAATGGCTTAATTCTGCTCCTAAAACTTATAAACACAATGTGGAGAGGAATAATTCTTCTTAAAAATTGCATATTTTCCAGAATCAGATTATTGAATGAAATGGAAATCACTGAGACCTCTTGCCCATTAGGGTTTTGTCTATGAACTAGAAATTGAAGTCTTCAGATGTCAAGGAATTTTAATTTCTGAAGGCAACGATGAATGCCGCTTCTCATGGAGAATTGTGTCCACATTTACACAATTGCTATCAAGATCTTTAAGATTAAATACCTTCATTTATCATATCAAGTGTGACAGCCAATAGCTGTTATGTTAACAAGGGATTGCTGGACATTTCGTGATCTATGAAGTTTGGCTAGTTAATTCAGAACACGCATGCCTGTCATAGAAACCATCAAGTTTTCATGAATTAGGTTTGCATTATGTAAGGTACTTTCAGATTTAATAGTAGGTTTGTGAGGAATCAGTATGTGGTTTGGTCATTTAAAATCCTCATGAATACTGTTGTCATGAACAAACTCTGGTTATAATTTTGCTGGACTCTTGTGCAAAAAAACAAAGTGCTGGAGTAACTCAGCTGGTCAAGTAACAACTATGAAGGGAATGGACAGATTACTTTTTGGATTGGGAGGTACCGACCAAAAATGTGGTCTGTCCATCTCCACAGATGCTGCTTGACCCGCTCAGTTGCTCCCAGCACTGTTTTTCTCTATAAATGCACTTGGTTGATATTTTGCAATTCCTTTTGAGAAGGGGGACAGGTGGGCTCCCCCTCCAATGCCAAGTACAGTCACCCATCAACTTGTATTGAAACTTACTTCTACAGATTGGCAGATGGTCGATGGAATTGTAAGGCAACACCAACTGGCATTTAAGTTGCATCTTTAAAGAGTGCTTCCCAGGGGTGTTAGGAAACAGCTTGATAACTGAGATTCAAAGATAACTCTTAAGAAAATAGATCCAGGGCTAAGGCACAGCATTGGTTTAACTGCTTGTGTAAAACAATTCAAATCTGTCAAAATTCGAATCAAATTTGGGGATGGCCATCGTGGCTCTACGCAGTAGAGTTGCTGCTTAATATCTCTAGAGACCCAGGTTCGATTCTGACCTCTGATGCTGTCTATACGGAATTCTCCCTATAACCGCATGGGTTTCACCCAGGTGCTCGGGTTTCCTCCCTCAATCCAAAGGCGTAGAGCTTTGTGGGTTAATTGGCTTCTGTAAATTGACCCTAGTGTATCGGATTGAACTTGTGTATGGGTGATCGATGGTTGGCGTGAAGGGCCTGTTCAAACTATGCAGCTCTAAACTAAACCAAACTGTTGACCAATCTACTTCGCTTAAATGGCAAATAAATGTTCGCAAGTTGCAAATTTGATGCCAACCATCAGCAAAGTAGATATAATAACAAGGAAGGAGATGTTGGCACACCAATAAAAGACACAAAATGCTGGATGGAGTAACTCGTGCACTTTGCATTGTCAGAGTTCCATAAATATTAACTGAAGTCATTCATAGTTAACAGAGTTCCGAGAATCACGTAGAATGCTTATGTTGCTATTTCTTTTTCTTTCTTGTATCTGGTTAGTTTCTTTCTGAAAGCATCTAAGCTGTTTGCCTTATCCACTTAATAAAAAACACAAAGTGTTGGAGTAACTCCGTGGATTAGGCAGCATCTCTGGAGGACATGGCTAGGCAATGTTTTGAGTTGGCACCTTCAGACTAGATTGTGGTAGGGAGGAGAAGGTTGGAAAAGAGGTGAGGGCGGGATATTGACGGGCAAGTGATAGGTGGATACAGGTGAGACGTACACCTGTCACTAGGTGATAGTTGATTGGCAGACGGGTGGACAAAGGCTAGAGATGAATAGGAGACAAAAGGGTCTCAGATATGGAGAGAAGAGGAGTGAAATGGAATGCCAGGGGGGAGAGATTTAGATGGAAGAGGGTTGGGGGGGATTACGGAGAAATGGGTGTGCATTAGGGTGGGGGCACTGGAAAGAGAGGGGGAACGGGTGGGGCGTGTGCTGGCACATTTCAATCTTTTAGAGATACAGCATGGAAACAGGCCCTTCAGCCCACTGAGTCTGCACCGACCAGCGATCGCCCATACAGTAGTTCTATCCTACACACTAGGGACAATTTACAGAAGCCAATTAACTTAACCTGCACTTCTTGAGAATGTGGGAGGACACCAGAGCACCCGTAGAAAACCCACACAGTCACAGGGAGAATGTACAAACTCTGTACAGACAGCACTCGTGGTCAGGATCGAACCCGGGTCTCTGGCGCTGTAAGGCAGCAACTCTACCACAGTGCCGCCCTAACCACTCACTGTTCTAACCACTCACTGCACAAGTAATGAAACAAACAATGACAGCATGCATTTTGATGGAGCACTTTCATCATTAATAGATGTCAAGGAAGAAAACTATGGTATCAGCAGGGGTGCCATCAGACAAACTAGTGTTGAATTGAAAAGGAATATAGAGAATATTCCAAGATCTTAGGAGTTGTGTTGGCTGCTTAGAGACAGTTGAATGTGCTGATGCAATGTACAGGGGACTGTTCTAAGAACAGTGGGGAGCTGTGTGGGGATTCTCAGACTGGACCAAGTTTTGCAGATGAAGAAGAGGGGATTCAAAGACAAGTATTTTGAGTTTGGAGCATCAGGAACCAATGTCAATCAGATCGTAGAGATACTGCATGGAAACAGACTCTTTGGTTCATTGTGTCTGCGCCGAGCAGCAATCCCTATATGCTTGAAAGGTTTTACAGAAGCCAATTAGCCTACAAGCTCACGTGTCTTTGGGATGTGAGAGGAAACACATCCGGTCACGGGGAGAACGTACAAACTCCGTACAGACAGCACCCGTAGTCAGGATTGAACCCGGGGCTTTGGCGCTGTAAGGCAGCAACTTTACCACTGCGCCACTGTGCCATTTGGCTGGAAACTGGTTATAATTGGACGAGTAGTAGAGTTTTAACCACCTGGGATCTATGAAGAACACTGTGGGAGGATGGTTTTGAAGCATTAGCATTGAAGCAATCAGATCTGTAAAAGACAAAAATCACATGAGCTTCCAATGCAAAATATTATGAAGCTGCAGAAGGTATTGAATTGTAGATCTAGTCTTAGTAATGCTACGTTTTATGTGTTTCATTACATGATGGGTGCATTCAGAATCCCCATTCAATTAATTCATGACCAATGTGTATCTCAGTCCCTTTTCTCTGTCTTGGTTCCATTATCTTTTATAACCTCGCTGAACAAAATAAAGTCAAATTAAAACAGTAAATACGGGACAAATTGTTCTGTCGCTGAAGAACTAAGTCTCAGATATGAATTTGTCAAAATAATTTTATTCTTTATCCTGCAGAGACCGGGAGTTTTCAGCAATTTGTTTTTGTTTTTATTTGCTGCATTTTGTTTTCCATGCCTCACCATAAATTCCAATCCACCGTGTCCTGTTTGCACTAAACAGACAGCTCAAGATGATAAAGACAGAATCCATAATAGTTCTGCAGGGCATTCCTCCTCACTTGGTAGCATTGTAGGAAATGTCACGCTGTACTTGACTGAAATGTCAGTGGAAGATGCCTGGTGTGTCTAGCCACATGATAATTCCACACGAAATGTTGCATTTGCCTCAAACCGCAGTGTAAATACTGCTGGTTGCAAGAGATGGATGTGCACTTGTTATTTATTTCAGGAAACATAGTTTATTGTGGTTATCTGTGATGTGACGTGCCTGCGTTAGATTTAGACCGCTCGTTGTGTCTCAACATTGCCTTAATGCTTGTCGCAAACAAACTGATCCGTCAAATTTATTATAGGTACTTTCTTTGACGTCAGCTATCACATGTCATTTCCAAAGCCGTTGAACTGGTAATATAGGAGTTCCTCACATGTAGCTCCCAGAGAATGACCGTGACAGTTTTCAAGCCATGGTCTTTTTCGATGAGAATATTTAATTCAACTATTAAATTGATTATTGTAATTCCTCCATCTGTTGCTAATTCTATAGATTCAAGTTACTAGTGTTTGATTCAATGGTACGTTTTCTCACATGTATCGAGATACAGGGAAATGTTTTGTTTTGCATACAACCCGGTTCTCACAATTCGTCAAATATTGAAGGATGTCATTGTTAGAATATAGAACAATACAGTACAGGAACTGTCCCTTCAGCCCACGATGTCTGTGCTGAACATACCAAAGATATGCCAATCTCTGCCTGCACATGATCTATATCCCGCCAATCTCTGCTTATCCACGTGCCTATCTAAAAGCCTCTTAATTACATCTATCATTTCTGCCTCCACCACCACACCCGGCAGTGTATTCCAGACACCCTCCACCCGCTGTGTAACCAAACAAAACATTTCCCCGCGCATCTACTGAAAACTTTGCCACCGTCACCTTAAAGCTATGTCCTCTAGTCATCGACATTTCCACTTTGGGGAACAGGTTCTGTCGGTCCACTCTATCTACGCCTCTTATATATACTTATACTTCCATCAGGTCGACAATGAAAGCATGCCAAATGTAGTTCTGCTGATTCACACTTGTGCTGTAACTCCATAAACCCCTTCCTGAACATTCCACTCCTGTCTTCAGAATGCTTTTTAACGTTATTGATGTATTGAGCTGTGCAAGGTTTCGTGCAGAACCAGTCAGAAAATGTATGTACATAAAGAATTTTGATATGGATCTCGGAATTGGATATGAATAATTCTCGTCTTTATTTTGGAGATGAAATTGCATGCTTTGGACACCTATATTTTTGATTATGGAAAATATAGATGATTCAAATTTAAATTTTGGATTATTAAAGACCACAGTGAGCTGAAGAAAATAAAGACTAGGAATAGTGCATTGTATCCCCTCATCTGATTATCTCTGCTGCAAAGTATGTTCATTTTAATCAAATTATTGGCCATATTTTGGCAATTTTCGAATTCCTCTTTAGACTTTAGAGATATAACACAAAAAACATGCACTTTGACCCACCGAGTCTGTGCTGGCCACCGATCACTTCATACACTAGCTCTATCCTGCACATTAGGAACAGTTTTTTACAATTTTACCAAAGCCAAATAACCTACAAACCTGCACGTCCTTGGAGTGTGGGAGGAAACACGAGCACACAGAGAAAACCCACACGGTTTACAGGGAGAGCGTACAAACACCGTACAGACAGCACCCGTAGTCATGACTACGTAGTCACTGGGTGGACAGGTCTATTCGCGTGGCCTTGAATGCTCGCACCGCTGCTTACAACTCCGGCCTGGCATCCGGCAACATGGACGACTACAAGGGAGAGTCCTACCGACTGCGAAGGGCAGTGAAGGATGCAAAAAAGAGGTACCGGGACAAGATGGAGTCACAGATGGAGCAGCAGGACACCAGGCGCCTTTGGCAGGGGCTACGGACTATAACTAGCTACAGGTCCAGCACCCCCTCAACCGGAAGTGCCGGCTCCTCCTTAGCTGATGACCTGAACTCTTTTTACGCACGGTTTGAGACGGGTAACACCACCAGCTCGCCGTCTAAAAACAGCACCGAAGGGGCGCTGGCTAGCGAGGCTGGAGGGGGATCCACCGCCGGGGATGTGCACACATTCTCGGTGTCCGAGCATGAGGTGAGGTGGGCTCTGACGCGTGTGAACACGAGGAAAGCTGGAGGCCCAGATGGTATATCTGGGCGAGTACTAAAGTCTTGTGCTACTCAGCTTGCTCCAGTGCTCACCACAATATTCAACCTCTCCTTGGAAAAGTCCGTGGTCCCTGCATGCTTCAAAAGATCCATCATTGTACCGGTGCCAAAGAATGCCTCTCCAGCGTGTTTAAATGACTACCGACCGGTGGCCCTCACCTCGGTTGTCATGAAATGCTTGGAGAGGCTAGTCAAGAAGCACATCTGCGCCCTCCTTCCTCGCAACATGGACCCACTACAGTTCGCATACCGTCCGAACAGGTCCACGGATGATGCGGTCTCCCAGGTTCTACACACCGCTCTCTCTCATCTGGACAGCCAGGGGGGCTATGTGAGGATGCTGTTCATTGACTTTAGTTCAGCATTCAACACAATAGTCCCCAGCAGACTGGTTGAGAAGCTGCTGGAACTGGGGCTTAGCACCCCTCTGTGTGCCTGGGTCCTGGACTTTCTCACTGCCAGGCCCCAAGTGGTCAGGATGGGGGAACACACATCTAGCTCCCTCACCCTGAACATAGGATCCCCCCAGGGCTGCGTCCTTAGCCCCCTACTGTACTCCCTGTACACACATGACTGTGGGGCCAGGTTCAGCTCAAACTCCATCATCAAGTTTGCTGATGACACTGTGGTGGTGGGCCGGATCTCCAACAACGATGAGAAGGCCTACCGGGAGGAGGTGGCTGATCTGGCACTCTGGTGTCAGGACAATAGCCTCCTCCTGAATGTCACTAAAACAAAGGAGCTGATTGTGGACTTCAGAAGGGCTAAACATCCAAGGACGTACACGCCACTGGAGATAAATGGGTCTATTGTGGAGAGGGTGAGCAATTTCAAATACTTGGGAGTCCGCATCTCAGAGGATCTGACGTGGGCAACGCACATTGCCGCACTGGTGGGTAAGGCTAAGCAGCGCCTTTACCACCTTAGACAACTGAGGAAATTCAGAGTGTCGCTGAGGATCCTCCATTGCTTCTACTCTGGGGCTGTAGAGAGCATCCTGTCCGGCAACATTACAGTCTGGTTTGGGAACAGCTCTGCCCAGGACAGGATGGCCCTGCAGAGAATAGTGCGTTCGGCAGAACGCACCATGGGAACTACACTCGTCCCCCTGCAGGACCTATACATCAGGAGGTGCAGATCCAGAGCAAGCAAGATCATGAGGGACCCCTGCCACCCCAGTAACGGACTGTTCCAGATGCTACGGTCAGGCAAACGCCTCCGCTGTCACGCTGTGAAAACGGAGAGGATGAGACGGAGCTTCTTCCCACAGGCCATCAGGACTGTCAACTTTGATAACCCCAGAGACTAAATTTTTGTCGACACTTTTTGTGCTATGTTTAGTAACTTATTAACTTTATTTATATGCTGTAACTGTAATTATTTTTGTGCACAACCCGCAGGCATTGCCACTTTCATTTCACTGCACATCGAGTATGTGTATGTGACAAATAAATTTGACTTGACTTGACTTGACTTGATTGAACCCGGATCGCTGGCACTAAGGCAGCAACTCTACCGCTGCACCACTGTGCTGCCCCAAGGACTTAGAGAATTGTTTATTTGTATTGGTTTATTATTGTCACATACTGAGATCCAGTGAAAAGCATTTGTTTGCGTGCTATCCAATTAGTTCAGATCATACTATACATGAGTACGATCAAGCCAAACACAAGTACAACAGGTAGAGCAAAGAGAAAAATACCAGAGTGCAGAATATTGTTAACACTCAGAGCCAATAGGTTACGTTATTCCTAGTCAATAAGTGACGGATCACATCTCATTTTTGGTATTAAAAGAAAAAAAAGAGGTTTGATTGCATTCATTGAAAGATACGGCATGGAAATAGGGTGTTCAACCCACTGAGTTCATGACCAGTTTCCTTTTTTATGACAAATTTTAGTTTAATTTAGAGATTCAGCATAAAAACAAGCCCTTTGGCACACCAAGTCTACACTGATCATCAATCACCCGTTCACACTAGTTCTATGTTATCCCACTTTCTCATCCACTCCTTGGGTTGCCAACTGTCCCGTATTAGCTGGACATCCTGTATATTGGGCTAGTTTGGTTTGTCCCGTATGGGACTACCCTTGTCCCATATTAGGCCCGGACACTGTAGGCCCGGACAGTGTAGGCTAACGGAGTGTGTTCTGGGAGCGGGGCCGAGTGTGTTCACCGTACAGAGGTTGCGTAGCAACCCGCCTCCCTGCCCGGGCAGCTGCCATTGGTGGAACAGGAGCACGTGGCCGCTGGCTGGGCGAAGAAACGTGGGGCGCGGGTGGTGACATCACCTTTTGTTCCTTATTTGGGAGTTAGAAAGTTGGCAACCCTATCCACTCCCCACACACAGAAGGCAATTTTCGAATGCTCCCATGAGAGTTTAGAGAGCAATTTATTGGTAATGGTGATTATTATTACACGTACTGAGATACAGTGAAAAGCTTTTGTTTGCATGCAATTGATTAATTCAGATCATACTATATATACATGTATAATCAAGCCAACACAAGTACAACATGTAGAGCAAAGCGAAAAATCCTAGAGTACGGAATATAGTTTCCAGTTTAGTTTATTGTCACGTGTACCGAAGCACAATGAAAAGCTAGGTGATCGCTGGTCAGTGGGGACATGGTGGGCCGAAGGGCCTGTTTCTGCGCTGTATCTCTAAAGTCCAAAGTGGTTAGCAAGCAGTTCTATATATAGAGCGTGTGAGAAATTAAGACATATTTTATATAAATGGCAATTGATTTTTAATAAATGAGTTAATTTTTAATCAGAAAAACACACTAAATGCTGGAATAACTCAGTGGGTCAAGCAACATCTCTGGAGAACATGGTTAAGTGACATCTCGGGTCGGAGCCCTTCAGACACTGGAGTTGGAAGAAGTCTGAAGTCTCAGAAACTGAAGGATCCTGACCCGAAATATCACCCATCCATGTTGTCCAGAGATGCTGCCTGACAGGTTGAGTTACTCCAGCACTTTGTCTCTTTTTGTAAACCAGCATCTGCAGTTCCTTGTATCCTAATTTTTTAAATCAAATTGATCAATTTATATTCTACAGAGGTATTGAGAGGTGTAGGGCAAAGTGTGGATAAAAGGAGTATTGTCACAGTTTAACGTGTTCTTAGTGAATGATAACAGACTGGAGAAGCTGAGTAGCCTTGCTGAGTAGCCTTGCCCTGTTCCTACATCATTAGCTTTCTAATTTCTGCTCCCAGAGATGCTGGGTCACGTTCTGAAAAACTGTTGGGGACTGCTCAATATTTACTGTTCAACAACTTTGAGCTCTCACCCCAGAATTTTGTTTAGCTCACTGCATGTTTTTCCTCAACCGCACAGAGAAAGAAGATACGTTACAGCAAAGCAAACCCTCCTTCCTGGAGTACTTTGAGCAGAAGGAAAAAGAGAATCAGGCGAATAGCCACAGTAATCGGAACGCGCAAGCTCTTCAGGGCTCCTCCGATATCTGGAAGGTGCCACAGGACGGCGACTTTGAATTTGTAAGTAAATTAAAATCTGTTGTTATTAATGTTTTGACAAGTAATAACTAAGAGGAAAAGTTCAACCAATTTTTTTATATTACCCTATCAATCTTGGCACAGTTGGGTGTAGTTATGTCGATCAGAAGAGCTGGCTTTGTTTGCTTAGTTTAGTTTGG
The DNA here is from genome assembly GCF_053455715.1 of Rhinoraja longicauda. Classification (NCBI taxonomy): domain Eukaryota; kingdom Metazoa; phylum Chordata; class Chondrichthyes; order Rajiformes; family Arhynchobatidae; genus Rhinoraja; species Rhinoraja longicauda. The sequence goes on from NC_135974.1 coordinate 16,418,524, forward strand.
AGATGCAGCATGGAATCAGGCCCTTCGGCCCACTGAGTCCATGCTGACCATCAGTCACTCATTTACACTAGATCTATGTTATCCCATTTTCTTATCCACTACACACTAGGGACAATTTACAGAGGGACAATTAACCCACAATCCTGCACGTCTTTGAGATGGGAGAGGAAACCGGAACACCCGGAGGAAACCCACAGGGAGAACATGCGGACAGCACTCGTGGTCAAGATCAAACCCAGGTGTCTGGCAGTGAGGCAGGAGCTCTACTGCTGCGCCACTGTGCTGCCCCAAGCTGGTTTCTTTGTTTAACAGCAGAAGCATGGGGAGAAGGCAGAAGAATGGGGTTGAGGGGGAAAAATAGATCAGCCATGACTTGATGGGCCTTATGGCCTAACTCTGCTCCCATGTCATAATCTTACAGGCAGACTTACCAGAATGCTGCCACGATTAAGGGTTTTTATGTTGCCTGGAGAGGTTGGACAAACTTGGATTGTATTCTCTCGAATGCCGGAGCTTGAGGGGAACGTGCCAGAAGTATATCAAATTATGAGAGGCATAGATAGGGTAGACAGTCAGAACTTTTTCTCAAAGACTAGAGGGCAAAAGGAAAGAGGGGCAAAGTTTAATGGGGATGTACAGGACAAGCTATTTACACAGTGGTGGGAGACTGCAATGCACTGCCAGGGGGCAGATACAATGGTGGTGTTTCAAGGGCCTTTGGATAGGACATGGATATGCAGGGATTGGAGGGATATGGAATGGAGGGATAGGCAGAAAAGATGAGTAAACCTGGCATCATGTTCAGCACAGACATTGTGGGCAAAGGGCCTGTTCTTGTACTGTACCTTTCTATGTTCTAGGTACCTTTTATTTCCATTTCCTTTGGATAGGTACATGGATATGCAGGGAATAGAGGGATTTCCCCCTCCATTACAAGCCTTTCCAAGGCTTTTCTCTGATCTCTTATCTAGGGGAAAAAAAGCTCTAACCTGGTCAACCTTTCCAGATAATTCTTAGTTTAGTTCAGAGATATAGCATGGAAGCAGGACCGACTCACCGAGTCCACACCGACCAGTGCTCGCCCGTACATACACTAGTTCTATCCTACTCACTGGGGAAAATTTACAGAAGCAATTAACTTGCAAACCTGTACGTCTTTGGAATGTGGGAGGAAACCGGGGCACCCGGAGAAAACCCACATGGTCACAGCGAGAATGTACCAACTCTGTACGGCCAGCACCCATAGTCAGGATTGAAGCCGGGTCTCTGGCTCTGTAAGGTAGCAGCTCTGCAACTGCACCACTGCGCTGTCCTTCTAATCATTCAGCTGTGTTATAATCCTTGTAGATTTATTTTTTTGTACTACTTCTAAATGGTACATTGTAAATTTTAATAACATTTGAATCATTGGTTCATTGAGGTGTTTCTTTTTGTGAAATCAAAGACGTTGGCGAGCCTTCGGTCTCGGATTCCAGCAGTACTTCTGGAGACTGTAGAGGCTGGGCTGCCGACATTAAACTCTATCCTGGTGCCAAATTAGCAACCAAAACTGCATGTTTCACTGTGCTTCTGATTATTAGATTGTTTGAGCTCAGTTGCCTCGGAGCACCAGAACATTGCAATGGTAATGAAACCTCATTTAAAAGAGTACCAAATCATCACTTTATAATTGTGTTCTTTCCAGGTCATCAGCTTTGTGAACCAGTGATGGAAAGTGTCTTGAATTCGGCTGCAATCATTTTGTAGACTAGAACTTAGCTTTCTCTGGCCCGTGTTATGAAAGTCTGGAGATCAAGAATTTCCATGTGGTTGAACAGTGCCGGCAGATATTGTTAATGGAATCATGCATTCGAAGATAAATCCAGATTGTAAGAAGTCACTTAAAAGTGGCGCAATAACCATCTGCTCAGACTTGCCTTGGCTGTGTCTGGATGTACTTGGTTCTAACGGCTTAATTTAGTAGCAGTCCAACTATCTGCTGACATTCTTAATTGGAATAATTGATCATGTGTACGTTCTCACAGACGAGGAATTAAGTTTTACTGTCCCACTGTCGATTATAGCTCCAACTGCGAGTAAAGTACATAGAGCAGATCCAGCCCCCACCGGTTGTGCTGTATATGTTCCCAAGACCAACGTCAGAGGTACAGCGCAGAAGCAGGCTCTTTGGTCCACCGAGTCCGTGCCGACCAGCGATCACCCCACGTACTAGAACTATCCTACACATAATTTCCAATTTACAGAAGCCAATTAACCTACATTTTTGGAGTGGCAGGAAACCAGAGCACCCGGAGAAAACCCACATGGTCACAGCGAGAAAATACAAACTCCATGCAGACAGCACCCGTAGTCAGGATCGAACCCGGGTAGGGCAGCAACTCTACTTCTATGCCACCCGTTAACTCTTATGTGCCTGTATATAATTCATATCCCTCCATTCCCCGCATATCCTAAGCTTGTAAATGCCATTATTGTATCTGCCTCCACCACCATCCCCAGCAGCGGGTTCCAGGCATTTACCATAGAGATTGCCCCGCATGTCTCCTTTAAAAAGATAAACATAACCTGTTCCTTCCCCTACCATTTGCCTCAGCACACAGAAATGACAGTGATCAGAGGAGTGAGTGCTTCTCCTTTCTCAAAGGAGGTGGTGCTATTTGAACGAAGCGCATCCATCGCCATAGGAGTTAAGGGCCTGTCCCACTTAGGTGATTTTAAGGCGACTGCCGGCGATTAGGCTGTTGCCGACAGTTCGCCGGGGTATTGCGGACATGATCGTGAGGAGTCTTTAAAGGATCGTAGTGGATCTCGGCTCGTCGCTGAGAAATCAACCGGATTGAAATTTCTTGGCGACAGCTGGCTTGTCGCCAGGTATCGTTGCTTATTGCGGGCGCTGTCGCATGTTTGCTAGATGCATTTAGAAGCTCGTAATATTAAATTAAGTAAAGTAATTTGAAGATACCATAACATACTTGTGTTTAACCAATTTATTTACCGTTAGGACATTTGACAGGTAGTTGGAGGTGACAGTTTGACGGTCAGGTAAGCGTGGGAATTTTCGCAATGTTTATCAGCGATTACATTTAAAGTAAGCTCCCAACCCAGATATGCAACCCAGAAACCAGATATGCATCTCCCATACATTTTCAAAGAATGTCCACACTCCGCACAAAAATCCATTTAACCACGTTTAAAATTAAATTTCTTAATACTGCTATTAGTAAACTGGAAGTCAATCCAGTTTATGCCTTGTTACCGTGAAGGTTGGTTTTCAAGTAACCTGGGCAAGATGTTATATTTCAAAACTCTCAAGTAATTACAGACTTGTCAGAGATTTCAGAGAAAATTAGGACGCCGGAGAAGTATTGATAAGCGTGGGAATTTCACTGTGTTTCCGAAGACGGTGTAATCTCGACCTGACTCAGCATTGTCGTGGTCATTGTCGTAGGTTAAAAGAAAATTTTGGCGATCTGCAACGACTTTGGCAGTCGCCGGCAGTCGCCTAAAAAATCGCCTAAGTGGGACAGACCCTTTAAGCACATCCAGTCAAAGACAAGGCAACCCATGATATCCACTGAGTAGATGGTTATGGTGCCACCTCTTTGATAAGGTCCCACATAGGAGATTAGTGGGCAAGATTGGAGCACATGGTATTGGGGGTTGGGTACTGACGTGGATAGAAAATTGGTTGGCAGACAGGAAACAAAGAGTAGGGATTAACGGCTCCCTTTCAGAATGGCAGGCAGTGTCTAGTGGGGTACCGCAAGGCTCGGTACTGGGACCGCAGCTATTTATAATGTACATTAATGACTTAGTTGAAGGGATTAAAAGTAACATTAGCAAATTTGCAGATGACACAAAGCTGGGTGGCAGTGTGAACTGTGAGGAGGATGCTATGAGGATGCAGGGTGACTTGGACAGGTTGTGCATGGATGGCAGATGCATGGCAGACGCAGTTTAATGTGGATAAATGTGAAGTTATCCAGTTTGGTGGTAAGAACAGGAAGGCAGATTATTATCTGAATGGTGTCAAATTAGGAAATGGGGAAGTACAAAGAGATCTGGATGTCCTTGTTCATCAGTCACTTAAAGTTAGCATGCAGGTACAGCAGGCAGTGAAGAAAGCTAATGGCATGTTGGCCTTTATGACAAGAGGAGTTGAGTACAGGAGCAAAGAGGTCCTTCTGCAGTTGTACAGGGCCCTAGTGAGACCGCACCTTAAGTACTGTGTGCAGTTTTGGTCTCCAAATTTGAGGAAGGATATTCTTGCTATTGAGGACATTCTTGCAGCATAGGTTCACTAGGTTAATTCCCGGAATGGTGGGACTGTTGTATGTTGAAAGACTGGAGCGGGCGGCGAGGGTGGTATACGCTGGAATTTAGGACGAGAGGGGATCTTATTGAAACATATAAGATTATTAAGGAATTGGACACGTTAGAGGCAGGAAACATGTTCCCAAAGTTGGGGGAGTCCAGAACCAGGGGTCACAGTTTAAGAATAAGGGGTAGGCCAGTTAGAACGGAGATGAGGAAAAACTTTTTCAGTCAGAGAGTTGTAAATCTGTGGAATTCTCTGCCTCAGAAGGCAGTGGAGGCCAATTCTCTGGATGCTTTCAAGAGAGAGCTAGATAGAGCTCTTAAAGAGAGCGGAGTGAGGGGATATGGGGAGAAGGCAGGAACGGGGTATGGATTGTGAATGATCAGCCATGATCACATTGAATGGCGGTGCTGGCTCGAAGGGCCGAATGGCCTACTCCTGCACCTATTGTCTAAACTGACTGTTCTTAAATTCTGCATTTATCTTCGATTGCATGATTCCATTCACAATATCTGTTCAACCACTTGGAAATTCTTGATCTCCAGACTTTCATCACATGGGTAACAGAGAAAGCTAAGTTTTACTCTTCAAAATTATTGCAGCCGAATTCAAGACACTTTCCATCATGGGTTTACAAAGCTCCTGACCTGGAAAGAACACAGTTATAAAGTGGTGATTTAGTACCTCTTTTAAACAAGGTTTCATTACCGTTGCAATTTTCTGGTGCTCTGAGGCAACTGAGCCCAATCAACCTAACAATCAGAAGCACACTAAAAAATGCAATTATGATTGTAAATTTGGAAGAAGTATAGAGCTTGATGTTTGCAGTCCAGACCCTCTAGAGTCTTCAGAAGAACTGCCGGAATCTGCTGGTTGATGATAGCAGAGCAGGGCAGCAATTTGTTCTGTAGGTCTCAATACTGTATGGGGGAGGAGGGTAGATATTAACCTAGTAAGCCACTAACGATTCCAAAAACTCCTCAGTATTTCTTTCCTCCTTGAAGTTCTGATCGGATGTAGGTATTGGTGTTGGTTTTGGTTAATTATTGCCATGTCATGCAGCACATAAATCTGCGGCACAGTGGCCCAACAAATGCTGCCTTACAGCACCAGAGACTGGTTTGATCCTGATTATGGGTGCTGTCTGTACGCAGTTTGTACGTTCCCCCTGTGACTGCGTGAGCTTTCTCCGGGTGTTCTGGTTTCCTCCCACGCTCCAAAGACATACAGGTTTGTAGGTTCAGTGGCTTCAGTAAAATTGTAAACTGTCCCTTGTGTGTAGGATAGTGCTAGTGTACGGGGTGATCACTGGTTGGTGTGGACCGAAGGGCCTGTTACCAGGCTGTATCTCTAGTCTAAAACAGGCCCTTTCGGCCCAACATGCCCATGCTGACCAAGATGCCCCATCTAGCCCTTTCTAAATGTTGCTACCGTGATAAGTGTAGTGATGCAATGTCATGAGTTCAGCTAGAATTGAAAGAAGGCTGGAGCAACTCAGTGGGCTAGGCAACATCCCTGGTGAACATGAACAGGTGACATTTCAGGTCTGGAAGTTCCTGATATGAAACGTCACCTATCCATGTTCTTCAGAGATGCTGCTTGACCCACTGAGTAACTCCAGCACTGTCTTTTTTCACATTTATATTGTCATGGAGTCATACAACATGGAAACAGGCCCAATTTGCGCACACCGACCAACATTTCCCATCTACTCTTGTCCCACCTGCCTGCGGTTGTCCCATATCCTGTCTAAATTGAAATTTTGGATTAAATTCTGGGATTAATTTGGCCCTGAAGAGACAAGTTAAGAATTGCAGTGCAGAGACTGGATCCTTGGAAACAATTAGTAAAACCTGGAAATAGCTAGCAGCTCCGACAGCAACTATTACTGTCAGTTGCAGGTCATATAGGTCATCAATCAGAAACGTTACCTAATTTTCGCCTTCTACACATGCTGCCTGACCTGCTGAGTCTTTACTATATATATTTCTGATGAGCATTTACAGGACATTGCTTTTGTATTTTTGAATCCATGTAATTTAGTTTAACCAAATAGACGTAACAATGAAATATAGCACCCATAGTAAAAACAAGGACAGTTGAAATTGCATTGGAGGTTTAGTTTGTACAGCAAAAGGAATTGAGTTAGTATATAATTTTCTCTCACACATCCTCAGGAGGATGTGTCTGTTATTGCTGTGACGGTATGCATGATTTACCTGCATATTGATTCAAGCTGTGCAGACTTTTATTTTGCTTATAGTAACAGCCATCAGTGGAGGGCAGAACTGGGGGAGTAAGTAGGGGAGAGAAAGCAGGGTGGTGGGTATGGTGATATGAGGATTGGTCATTATATAGACTGTTTGTAACTCAGTGCATACGTCCAAATGATTTATGCCGTAGCCCCATGTGAAACTTCTCCCACCTTGCTTCATTAACCCCAGCATCACATCCTCTGTTCCTGCCAGTCTGGCAGCATCTATGGAGGTGATGAACAAACGATGTTTCAGGTCCAGACCCTACTTCACACTCGTGCCTGAATAAGGGTGCCGACCCAAAACGTCATCTGGTCCATTTGTGCACTTTTTGAGTTTTGCATGAGATAGATAGAAAATCATTGATGTAGATACACTATTTTCCCTGCTGTGGAGTACAGAACAAGGAAGTGTAACTTTATAATTGGGGTCAAACATTCCAAGATTCTATCAAGGAGCAGTTCTAGGGACAGGACATGGGTTTCCTCCTGGTGCTACGGTTTCCTCCTATATCCCCAAAACATACGGGTTTGTATGTTAATTGGCTCTCAGTAAATTGTCCCTGGTGTGTGGGGAGTAGATGAGAAAGCGGGATAACATACAACTAGTGTGGTTCATAAGTCATAGGAGCAGCATTTGGCCCATTGAGTACTCTGTTATTCAATCATGGCTGATCTATCTTTTCCTCTCAACCCCCTGCTCCTGTCTTCTCCCCATAACCTCTGACACCCTTACTAATCAACAATCTGTCGATTTTCACTTTAAAAATACTCAATGACTTGGCTTCCACAGCTGACTGTGGCAATGAATTCCACAGATTCACCACTCTCTAACTGAGGAAATTCCACCTCATCTCCATACTAAGGGTGTGAAGAAGGGTCTTGACCTGAAACATCACCTCTTTTTCTCCAGAGGTGCTGCCTGACCCACTGAGTTACTCCAGCATTTTGTGTCTATCTTCAGTATAAACCAGCAGTTCCTTCCTCCACTTACTTTTTATTGCTCCATCCACCTCATCATTTCTAGAAGTAAAACAGTGAGGAACATCTCACAATAAAGACTACTGTTAATATTGGAAAGGCATTTTGTGGTTACAATAAGGAGACTATTCCTCGGTGAATTTGATTGCTGAGCTGGATTTAGTTTAGTTTAAAGATACAGCGTGGAAACAGGCCCTTCAGCCCATCGAGCCCTCGCCGACCAGTGATCACTGTGCACTAGCACTATCCTGCACACTAGGGGCAATTTGCCAAAGCCAGTCAACATACAGACCTGTACATCTTTAGAGTGTGGGAGGAAATCGGAACCCCTCGAGAAAACCCATGGGGTGAACGTACAAACAGCAGACAGCACCCGACGTCAGGATTGAACTCGGGTCTCGCGCTGTAAGGCAGCAACTCTCCCGCCACCGTGTCGCCCAACTGTGACAGCTGGAGGCAGTATCCAGCTGCATCAGCTGACAAAAGTAGCACTTCCAAATGATTAAAAAGCCGAGTGAAAAAAAATTGCCTAATCCATCTTCATGCTCCCCCTCATCCGTCTGAAACAATCGCATCAGGGAGATTCACTGCAAGGGAATTGTCTGTCGTTTTGGTAGTGTGTTCTCCCAGACTGAGAGAATATAGAAATGTCAGGAGATAAATGTGATGGTGATGATTAATGCTTCCATGAATTCCCTCGGGAGGTTAAAGCCGTTGTTATTCTTTGGGTATTATAATTCTCAAAACCATTGTTGCACGATTGTTTATAAAATCCTGCCAGTTTAATATGTAAAACACCAATGAAGAGGAAAGAACAGACATTTATTGAATCGCTTTTCTTCTTTTGCCTCTCCCCCATCTCTGATGTTAACCGTTTCAGGTCAACGGGTCATTCAGCACGGAAACAGGCCCTTCAGACCAACTAGTCCATACTGACCAAGATTTCCCTATCTAAGGTTGTTCCATCTAAGCTAGTCCCCATTGCCTGCATTTGGCCCATTTCCCTTTAAACCTTTCCTATCTGTGGACCTGTCCAAGTGTCTTAAATGCTATTTTAGTACCAGTCATCAAAAACACTGGCAGCTCGTCCCTATACCCACCACCCTCTGAGTGAAAAGGTTGCTCCTCAGGTTTGTATTAAATCTTCCCACTCTCAACTTAAACCTATGTTCTCTGTTTGTTGATTCCTCTACCCTGAGTCAAAGACGCACTGCTTTCACCCTATCTATTCCCCTCGTGATTTTGTACACCTCCAACATCACCTCACAGCCTCCTGCGCTCCAAGGAATTAGGTCCTAGCACACCCAACCTGTCCCCAAAACTCAGCCTCTCACATCCTGGCCATGTTCTCATAAATCTTCTCATAGAGTCATATAGCGTGAAAACAGGCCCACACCAACCAACATGCCCCATCTACACTAGTCCCACGTGGCTGTGTTTGACTCATCCATATACCTGTCTAAATATTTCTTAAATGTTGCGATAGTACCTGCCTCAACTACCTCCTCCAGCAGCTCATTCCATATACCCACAACCCTTTGTGTAAGTAAAGCTACCCCTCGGGTTCCTATTAAATCTTTCCCCCCTCACCTTAAAACTATGTCCTCTGGTTCAAGCTTCCCCTACTCTGGGCAAGAAACTCTGTGTGTTTACCCAATCTATTCCACTCACGATTTTATACACGTCTCTGCACTCTTTCCGGCTTAATGATTTATTTTAATGTTATGAACCTCCCGATTATGCTCACAACAGGGCAAAATGATGCCTATAGGCATAGCGTTTTGACGTTTAGTGACATCAATCCAATCTTTAATGCTTCCCATTCCCGTAAAGGTCACCAAGTGTATTTAGAGTAAGAGCTTTGGACAAATTTCCCATTCTGTCAGGCTGGTGTTGAATTAAAGTATCACAATGTAGCACCACATTGGCTATACTACACCAGGCCCAGAAATGATTGTTGCCCAGAACTCCCAACATTAATGGACACAAGGTGAGAACTGCGGCACTGTTTTATGCAGAACACAAATTAAATTGAAAAGTGCAGTGAAACAGGACAGGATTTAAATGTTAAAAACCGTAAAAAGTCGAAGAGCCAAGAGTCTTTAGACTTCAGAGATATAGTGCTGAAACAGGCCCTTCGACCCACCAAGTCCGCACCGACCAGTGATCGCCATACACGAGCATTATCCTACACTCTAGGGACGATTGACACTTTTTTTACCAAAGCCAATTAACCTACAAACCAGTAAGTCATTGGAATGTGAGGGAAACCGGAGAAAACCCACGTGGTCACAGGGAGAACGTACAAACTCCATGCAGATAGCACCCAGAGTCAGGTCTCCGGTGCTGTAAGGCAATCACACTGCTGCTGAGCCACAATGCTGCCTTTCAAGAGTATTTTATTGTCATATATGTCCTGAAAGTGAAATTACAATGAAATTGAACCCTAGAAATGTGAGGAGAAATGGTTAGGCCTATCATTGAGCACATTCAGCATAGTTCTAAGCAAGATTCCACCATATGCATTCCTTGTCATTGGCAAAAAAACGTGCCTGCATGTTATTAATAAAATATTTATCCAGTTGAGTTTAGAAATACAGCTTGGAAACAAGCTCTTCAGCCCACCCTGCACATCTTTGGGATGTGTGAGGAAACTGGAGCATCCGGAGAAAACCCAAGCGGTCACGGGGAGAACATTCAAACTCCTTACAGACGGCACCCATGGTCAGGATCGAACCGGAATCTCTGGCGCTGTGAGGCAGCAACTCTGGCGCTGTGAGGCAGCAACTCTACCGCTGCGCCACTCTGCCTACCATTTCCCGATCTACCATGGGGCCAGTGTAGCTTAATGTGTGTAACTGAGGTGATGCTCTTGGAGATGTTGGCCAGGGAGAGGGGATACTGATGGGGAAACTAGGAACGGCAGATGCTGGTTTACAAAAGAAGACACGGAGTACTGGATTAGCTCAGCAGCTCAAGCAGCACCTCAGGAGAACATGGATAGGTGACGTTTCTAGTCAGGACTCTTCTTCAGACCAATCAGTCTGGATATGCAAGGAATGGAGAACATGGATTACCTGAAGGCAGAGGAGATTAGTTTAACTTGGCATCTTGATTAACATGGACGTTTTGGGCCAATGGGCCTGGTCTTGTTCTTTTCTACCTTCTGGCACTAGTCTTCATTGGGATTGATTCTGCTATAGACTTGTTAGTTGATGTTGTGCTTTACATGCCATCTTGGAATAAATGTGTTTGGAAACAAATTTTATCAAAAACAAATAACAATCCATTGCCTACAATAGCTTCATCTTTCAGGAGCCAAGAGTGCTTTATTGTTAAATGTCCCAACAGAACAATGAAATTCTTACTTGCAGCCAGCACAACAAAACATGTAAACAATGTAATCGGCAAAAGAAGTTTGCTACACACAAACGCACACACATAAAACAAACAAACAATAATTGTGCAAAAAGACTAAACCAATGCCCCCAAGTCTATGTAGTTCAGAGTTCAGTCCTTAAACCAATTGCTTTAAATCTGTTTCTTCGAGTTACCAATTCTCATGAAAGGATTTCAGCCACTCATAATTTTGAATAGCTCTTAAACCTCCTCTTCAGAATAATATGAAATGGTTAATGTTCGAAATGGAAAAAAGGAGAAATGAATTGAACAGTAGGTGTTAGGACGAGAGATAGAAGATGATAGATAACAAGCAAGTATAAAAAAAGCATTGCAGATAATAAATGAAACATTCAGCAACACAATACATTGTGCAGTGGATCCATTAGCAAGTTGTTTATTTTGGGTTAAACTCCAGTCTTTTAGCTCGACCCATTGTAAGGTCCAAAATTCTAGTCATCCATTCTCATATTTGATTAATTTCCATTCCTTTTACTGAGTACACCTTTGTGAAAGACTTTGGGCATTTTAAAATGTTCACGGTAGAATATAAAGTGCAAGTTGTCGTGGTTTGTAAGTCAATATTAATTTATTGACTTTTTATGTTCCCGCAGTTAGTTCATTCCTTCGGTGAATGTTGAAGCTATTTGCTATGAATTCCTAAGATGCCCCAACATCCACAGGGAGATACAAGAGTCAAGAGTGTTTTATTGTCATATGTCCCAGATAGAACAATGAAATTCTTACTTGCTGCAGCACAACAGAATATGTAAACATAGTACACTAAACAATGTGACAAACAAGAGAGAAAAAAAATCAGTGTGTATATATATTCACAAGTGCACATACACACACACACACACACTTATATATGCACATATATATGCACATACATGCGCGTGTGGTCACACACACACACACACACACACACACACACACACACACACACACACACACACACATATACACTCATATCAAAAAACAAACAATAGTAGTGCAATAATAATAATAATAGTCTATGGTAGTTCAGAGGTTATTTGAGGTTGTAGTGTTTAATAGCCTGATGGCTGTAGGGAAGAACCTGTTCCTGAACCTGGACTTTACAGTTTTCAGGCTCCTGCACCTTCTTCCCGATGGCAGGGGTGAAATGAGTGTGTGACCAGGATGGTGTGGGTCTCTGATGATGCTGGCTGCCTTTTTGAGGCAGCAACTCCGATAAATCCCTTTGATGGTGGGGAGGTCAGAGCCGGTGATGGACTGAGCAGTGTTCACAACTTTTTGCAGTCTTTTCCGCTCCTGGGCGTTCAAGTTGCCGAGGCCATGAAGCAACCAGTCAATATGCTCGCTACTGCACACCTGTAGAAGTTCAAGAGAATCCTCTTTGACATACCGAATCTCCGTAATCTTCTCAGGAAGTCGAGGCGTTGATGTGCTTTATTTATAAAAGCATCAGTGTGCTGGGTCCAGGAAACATCTTTGGAAATATGCACACCCAGGAATTTAACGTTTTTGACCCTCTCCACCATCTCCGTTGATATAAGCAGGGTTGTGGGTCCTCATCCTTCCTCTGCCAAAGTCCACAATCAGTTCATCGGCTTTACTGATATTGAGAGCCAGGTTGTTGTGCTGGCACCATTTGGTCAATCGGTCGATCTCACTTCTATACTCTGACTCGTCACCATCTGTAATTCATCCAACAACGGTGGTGTCATCAGCGAACTTGAAGATGGAGATTGCACTGTGTCCAGCTACACAGTCATGACTATAGAGTGAGTAGAGCAGGGGGCTGAGCACGCAGCCTTGAGGTGCTCCCGTACTGATTGTTAATGAGGAAGAATTTCTGCCAATTCGAACAGACTGTGGTCTGTGGATGAGGAAGTCGAGGATCCAATTGCAGGGGGATTCAAGATTCAAGATTCAAGATATCTTTATTTGTCATCCAAAAAACAAGTTTTTTGGACGAAATTTCGTCACCCACGGTCCAACAATAAGAGCAATAAAATAAGCAAATTACACAACCCCAACCAACACAAAACCCCCCAAAAAGAAACATCCATCACAGTGAGTCTCCTCCAGTCCCCTCCTCACTGTGATGGAAGGCCAGAATGTCTTTTCTCTTCCCCTGCCGTCTTCTCCTGCGGTCAGGCTGTTGTCGTTGCCATGTTCCAGGCAGAGACCCAGTTCCGTGAGCTTGGTAACCAGCTTGGAGGGGATGAAGGTGTCGAACGCCGAGCTGTAGTCTACAAACAACAGCCTGACGTAAGTGTTTTCATTGTCCAAGTGGTCCAGTGCGGAGTGGAGAGCCAGTGAGATCACATCCTCCGTTGACCTGTTCAGACGGTTGGCAAACTGTAGTGGGTCGAGGTACTTGTTGAGGTAGGAGTTGATATGCACCATAACCAACCTCTCAAAGCACTTCATCACCATGGACGTTAGTGCCACTGGTCGATATCGTTGAGGCACGTCACCACACTCTTCTTGGGCACCAGTATTATTGATGCCCTCTTAAAGCAGGTGGGAACCTCAGACCTCAGTAATGAGGTTGAAAATGTCCACAAAAACTCCAGCCAGTTGATCTGCACAGGTTTTGAGAACTCGACCGGGTAAAGCATCAGGTCCAGGCACTTTCCGAGGGTTCACCCCCCTGAAGGATCTTCCAACGTCGGTCTCTGTGACTGTGACTGTAATACCATCAGGGCGTATGGGGGCTCAGGAAGGCACATCAGTGTTCTCCTATCAAAGCGTGCATAGAACACATTAAGCTCGTCAGGGAGTGATGTTTCGCTGTCCTGGTTTCGCCTTGTAGGAGGTGATGGCATTCAAGCCCTGCCACAGTTGCCGAACATCCGCCCTGTCCTCCAGCTTTGAGCGGAAATCCCTTTTGGTCTTTTTGATGGTCTTCTCAAGGTCGTGTCTGGCCTTGTTACCAGACCTCTGCGTCACCAGACCTGAATGCCCGCCATCACCTCCTGGGGATTTATCACCTTTCACCACAGAAACTGAGGAAGCATACTCCCACAGAGTGTGGATAAAAATTTTAACTTGCTGCCAGAGTAAGGATTATATATGATGAACAATGGTGCACACTTAGCTGGGAAGCTAGAGGAAGTTGAAGGATGTGTTGATGAAGTGAAATGGTGGAGGGGTTGGAAAAGATTCTTACAAAATGAAAGCACCAACATTGGTTTGTGACTTCTGTGTTGTATTGTGCAGTGAATCAAGTAATACTACCACTGTGTAATGAGTTAAGTTGAATTTAGTTTATTGTCACTTGTACTGAGGTACATTGAACTTTTGTTGTGTGATACCCAGTCAACGGAAAGACAATACATGACTACAATCGAGCGACCCGCAGCGTAAAGATACATAACAAAGGGAATAACGTGAATAACATTTAGTGCAAGATAAAGTCCAGTAAAGTCCGATCACAGATAGTCAGAGGGTCTCCAATGAGGTAGGTGGTAGGTCAGGACTGCTCTCTTAGCAGTTAGTGATAGGATGGTTCCGTTGCCTGATAACAGCTGGGAAGAAACTGTCCCTGAATCTGGAGGTGTGCGTTTTCGCACTTCTATACCTCTTGCCTGATGGGAGAGGGGATAAAATGGTACTGAATCTTTGTTAAATCAACTTCCACGCTGCATTCTTCCAGTTGATTACTTATAAACTGCAGGTGGCAGCAGTGTCATATAAATTAGTCCAATATTTGAGGGATAATTACAGTGGAATCATAGCCACATAGCATGGAAACAGACCCTTCGGTTCAATCCATCCATGCCAACCTATTCCTTTTCTCTAGAGATGCTGCCTGACCTGATTTACTTCAGCACGTTGTGCCTATCTTTGGTAAAATCCAGCATCTGCAGTTCCATCCGACACCTTTCACATTCTTGTGGGTCACTGCAGGAGAATAAGAAGTATAAAACCCCTCCTCAAATTCCAAGCTGCCCCACCAAGTTTAGAGATACAGCATTGACACAGGCCTTTCAGGCCACCCAAGTCCACGCCAACCATCGATCGCCCGTTCACACTAGTTCTATTTATCCACTTTCTTGTCCATTACCTACACACTAGCGGCAATTTACAGAGGCTAATTAACCTACAAACCCGCACGTCTTTGGGATGTGGGAGGAAGCCCACGAGGTCATAGGGAGAGCGTGCAAACTCCACACAGACAGCACCCGAGGCCAGGATTAAACCTGGGTCCCTGGCATTGCCTGCTGTGTCACTGTGCTACCAACTTTTCCTGTAACTTTTAATACTGTTGCTAACAAAACAGCTTCATGGGCATAGTTCCAGATTTCCACTGTCCTTTGTGTGAAGGTCTTTTTTCCCTATTGGCTTCGAATGGTGTGGGTCACTTTTAATATTTCAATTTCTGCAATCAGCTTCAACACTGAGGAATGGATTGCAAGTTTAAATGAGATTTTACACACTCAATCTTAGATAGCATAGAACAGGTCACATTGAAATAAAGCTCATTCATGTGCTGCTGACTTGACAGTGCCACCATATGCTGCAGACATATTTTGTTTAAGATTTACCTCTCATTATATGCACCTGACAGTTTCCAATAACTGGTGAATCCCAAAACACTCATTCTTAATTAAAAACAGAGAATGATGGAAATATTCAGCAGGTCAGGCAGCATGTGTGGGGAGAAGAAAAGATTTACATTTCAGGTCGATGAATCTTTCATAATCCCTGCAGGTTATAAACTTGAGACAAATTTAGAGTCTAGTATAAAACACAAACCATGTTCTCATACAATCATAAGAAGATCCAGTACAGAAAGAGACCAGTAAGTTTATCACGTGTAGGAAGGAACAGCAGATGCTGGTTTACACTGAAGATAGGCACAATATGCTGGAGTAACTCAGCGAGTCATGCAGCATCTCTGGAGAAAAGGACTAGGTGACATTTCGGGTCAGGACCCTTCTTCAGACTTCAGCCCATCATGACTTGCAAGCCCTTTTGAAGAGTTATTGTCTTAGTGTCTCTTTCTCAAACTCCTTTTTCACAGCTTTGAAGTCTAAATTCAATTTGTTTTCGAAATTGTGATTGAATTGGCTTCCATAAACTTTCGAGGCACTGTTCCTTAAGCCCTGCCAACTTGACATATAAGATGAATTATGCAGATCTTACTTCTGATTCTTTTGTCAGTCCGTGTTTCTAATTACTGACCTGCAGCCAAAAAAACAGTCTCTTTTTGCAGAAGCAAGGAACTGCAGATGCTGGTTTATATCAATGATAGACACAAAGTGCTGGAGTAACTCAGCAGGTCAATTGTTGTCTGGGGAAGGTGTGATTGCACGAGAAACAATGTGGAGAACAGTGGAACTGGTAAAACGATTAGGGTGGAGGAAGAGGACAGGCAGCATCTGTAAACATTGAATGGACTGAGTTATCATTGAACAGAAACTCAACTGGACCAGGTACATAAATAGTGAGGGCAGCTACTGGAACTGCTGTCTCATAACGCCAGAGACTGGGTTTGATCCTGTCTCGGTGTTACTTCAGTTATTTAAGTTAAAGTTACTTCATTTATTTCAAGAGTCCAGAGTGTTTAATTGGCATATGTACCAAAAACAGAACAACGGAATTCTTACTTGCAGCACCATAACAAGATTTATATTATCTAATCCTCATTTTGAGCAATTCCATTAAGTTGCTTGTTAGCTCTCCCCTGTTGCAGTGATAAGATGCCCCAGTTTTATGGCATTTCCTTGCAACCTCACTCAAACCATGATTTGAAATTTTACATTCTGGGTTTCACCTTATCCCATACCTGACTTCTCATATGGAACTTAATTGCTCCACAGTCTGAACATATCGCCTTGTAGATGGGCAACTTTTCAGGTTGGGACCCTTCTACAGACACTTCTTCAATGTTCACAGTCAGAAACTGATGACTGTTGGATAGGAAGAGTTTTTTTCGCCATGGTTATGTGATTTGTTAACTAGAGGACAATAATTTCCCCTAAAACCAGGGTGAAATTAGAACTATCTGACATCCTTATCATCTCTAGCCTTTGTCACTTACTTCACCCATCTGCCAATCAAATCCTCCCCTCACTTGTATCCTCACTTATACCTGTCTGCAGAAGGGTCCTGACTCGAAACATCACCCATCATTTTTCTCCAGAGATGCTGCCTGACCCGCTGAGTTACTCCGGCACTTTGTGTCATTCCACCTATTACTTATCAGGCTTTGTCCCGCACCCATCTCCCTCCCTACTACAATCAGCTTGTAGAAGGTCCCGACCTGAAACGTTGCCTGTCCATTCCTACCACAGATGCTGCCCCTGTCCTGCTGAGTTACTCCAGCACTTTGTGTTTTGCTGAAGATTCCAGCATCTGCAGTTCCTTGTGTTTCCATGAGAGCTATCTTTATACAGCAAATTATTTTGATCTTTTCAGTAGAGTAGAAGCAACTTTCAAACGAAATTCCATCTAGAAACATAGAGTAGGTGCAAGAGTAGGCTATTCAGCCCTTCGAGCCAGTATCGCCATCTAATATGATCATCAGTACCCGGTTCCTGCTTTTTCCCCTCATCCCTTGATTCCTTAAGCCCGAAGAGCTATATCCAACTCTCTCTTGAATACATCCAGTGAATTGGCCTTCTGTGGCAGAGAATTCCACAGATTTACAACTCTCTGGCTGAAAAAGTTTTTTCTCATCTCAGTCCTAAATTGCCTACCGCTTATTCTTAAACTGTGAGCCCGGGTTCTGGACTCCCCCAACATTGGGAACATTTTTCCTGCATCTCGCCTGTCCAATCCCTTAAGAATTCTATGTTTCTATAAGATCCCCTCTCGTCCTAAATTCCAGTGAATATTAGCCTTGTCGATCCATTCTTTCATCATATGCTAGTCAATAGACAATAGACAATAGACAATAGGTGCAGGAGTAGGCCATTCAGCCCTTCGAGCCAGCACCGCCATTCAATGCGATCATGGCTGATCACTATCAATCAGTACCCCGTTCCTGCCTTCTCCCCATACCCCCTCACTCCGCTATCCTTAAGAGCTCTATCCAGCTCTCTCTTGAAAGCATCCAACGAACTGGCCTCCACTGCCTTCTGAGGCAGAGAATTCCACACCTTCACCACCCTCTGACTGAAAAAGTTCTTCCTCATCTCCGTTCTAAATGGCCTACCCCTTATTCTCAAACTGTGGCCCCTTGTTCTGGACTCCCCCAACATTGGGAACATGTTATCTGCCTCTAATGTGTCCAATCCCCTAATTATCTTATATGTTTCAATAAGATCCCCCCTCATCCTTCTAAATTCCAGTGTATACAAGCCCAATCGCTCCAGCCTTTCAACATACGACAGTCCCGCCATTCCGGGAATTAATCTAGTGAACCTACGCTGCACGCCCTCCATAGCAAGAATATCCTTCCTCAAATTTGGAGACCAAAACTGCACACAGTACTCCAGGTCCAGGTCCCGACATCCCGGGAATTAACCTGGTGAACCTACGCTGCACTCCCTCAATAGCAAGAATGTCCTTCCTCAAATTAGACCAAAACTGCACACAATACTCCAGGTGCGGTCTACTAGGGCCCTGTACAACTGCAGTAGGACCTCCTTGTTCCTATACTCCAATCCTCTAATCTCTGTTTAAAAATGTGAGGCTTGCTGGGGACTATTGGCCCTCAAGGTCTGACCCGCTCAAGTTGTTTGCTTCAGTACTGTATAATTGATTCAATACTATATTAGATACAGTGTTATTGTGAATATGTTATGAGGCACTTAAACAAAGGTTTGTAATGATCCACAATTAAGATTAATATTGCTAATGACACCCTGTTAATAGTGGAAACATCTAAAAGCATGCATATGCCGAAGGGCCTATTTCAAAACTATCTCCAAAGTAAACTGAAAGATATGTGCATTTACAAAGGAAAAGAATGATTAGCTTCACCAGACCCAACAATCCAGCAGAGGGTGATGGGTTAATTGTCCTGATGACACTTTATTTGTTGTTTGCTTTTGTGTAGTTGTCTATCTTTTGAAAGCATCCAGAATGGCAAGGCATCAATTCTGTGAAGTTTTGTACATGATGAATAAATCTTGCAGCAGTTCCAGCCTCTACTGAGTTATGCTGTCTGCTAGCTGTGTTAAAAAAATTGAGTTAGTGTTAAATTGACCCCAGCTGTCCTGAATAAATCACAATCCACTCTCTCAGCATCCACTGCGAAGCAGTTATCAAATCCTCTGATTTTTGTCTTTGACCTGAACACAACAGTAGCTTTGCTCTCTCCTCAGCCTCAAACCTTCTACCAATTGCTTGCATGTCAGGCACCATTTTGTAGAGGTATGAAGAGTCCGGAGGGTTTAATTATAAGTAATTCAACTTCGTTCTGAAGAACTAATCTGCCATTTCCCACAGTGCTGTGACCCATCAAGCATAGCAGGGTGCTTTATTTGAGTCAGCAATTATTAGGAATTTCTTGAGGACAAATTATCCATGAGGACAAATTATCCAATTGTTGCAATCCAAAACAGACACAAAGTGCTGGAGTAACTCTGTGAGTCAGGCAACATCTCTGGATGACTTGAAGAGGCGATGTTTCGGTCAAGGCCCTTCTTCAGGCTATGGGTGAGTTTTGGTCGTTTGAAGAAAGGTCCCAAAACGAAACGTCGCATATCCAGAAAAGCTGCCAGACCCGCTGAGTTTTTGTGTCTTTTGTAAAGCAGCATCTGCAGTTTCTTGTGTCTCAAATTGTTGGTCTGAGACAAATTGTGTCTCAAATTGTTGGTCTGATGGTATTGATGAATTGTTGGTCATCTAGCACGGAAAATGGAGTTTGAACTGAAAAGCATTGAACACATCAACAATTAACAACTTAAATACAAACATTTGCATAGTTCATACGACATAAGAGCAAATTTCGGCTGTTCACCCCATTGAGTCTACTCTGCCATTTGATTATGGCTGGTTTATTTTTTCCACTCAACCCCATTCTCCTGCCTTCTCCCCATAAGCTTTGACTCCCTTATTAATTGAAACCTATCAATCGCTGCTTTACAAACACCCAATGACTTGACATCCACAACCATCTGTGGTGATGAATTCCATTGATTCACCACTGTCTGCCTAAAGAAATTCCTCCTCATTTCCTTCCCAAAGGAATTTCCTTTTATTCTGAGGCTGTGCCCTCTGGTCCAAGACTCATCCTCTCCACATCCAGTCTATCCAGGCCTTTCATTATTTGGTAGGTTGGAATGAGACCCCCCCCCACTCATCCTTCTAAACTCCAGCGAGTACAGGCCCCAGTGCCATCAAATGTTCCTCAGAAATAGTGGAAATTTTCAAATTATGCAGGACTAACCTGCTGAAATCTAATAGATATATTTTATCCAAAAGACTCAGATTTAGGCATGTGGTTATGTGGTACACGGCATTTTCACCATACAAGTAACAGGCATTGACCTTCTGTGAAAGAGAGCCTAACAACTACCCTTTGTATACCACAACATTTTTTCTCATGCCACGTCCCTTACACATCAAGATTTCAAGGTATCATTATTGAGAAGAATCTTAATTGGACCAGTCACACACATACTGTGCTTAATATTTCTTAAGACCCTGAATATTTCTGCAGCCCGTTATTCATAAAGTTGTGGCACTTTCACGACACAAGTCAGGATTATAGAAACAAAGAACTACAGATGCTGGTGAACACACAAAAGCAGACAAAGAGAGAGACAGAATGCTGGAGTTACTCAGTTTAGTTCGGTTCAGGCAGCATCTTTGGAGAAATGCAATAGGTGACATTTTGGGTCGTGACCCTTCATCAGACTGCAGAAGGGTCAGACTCCAGTCAGAAAGTGAATGCATAAACCAAGCGACTAAGTCCTACATTGCCAGTGTTGTGCCGTCTTTGACGTACGGAACCCTTGCCTCGTCGAGCTTGGGTATGTGTGGAAAATTAACACTGTTCGAAGAGGAGCAGGGCAGAGCTGCCCGCTAATCAGTTCTTATCTCATGACCCGTAGCCATAAATGCATCCATCTGTTTGCTTTTCTTTGCGTCCTTGCAGTGTGCAGATAATCTATTATGTCAATCGACAGAACAATTCCTGCACTTTAATTGAAATTTGTTGTCTGAAATGCCAGGAGGTGCCCTGAAGATACAAAATGAGCAATAAAAAAAAAAAGCAATTGCCATTTTGTTTTCTCAATAAAAGTTCCAATTAGAGTTTCAATAATGGGAATAATAATAATAATAATAATAATAATAATATTCATTTATTGTCATTGCAACGAGTACAACGAAATTAAAAAATAGCCAATCCTGACGGTGCGTACAAACATATATGCAATAAATGCAAAAACAAATAAATACATAAATACAATTAAATACAATTATGTTAAGTACAAAGATTTTTTAGTGTTGCCTAGTGCAAAGGTAGTGTTCAGTTCTCGTATGGCCCTGGGGTAAAAACTGTTCTTAAGTCTGTTTGTTCGGGATTTTATCGACCTGAAACGTCGACCAGAGGGCAGATGAACAAACAGACGGTGGCCGGGGTGGGATGGATCTTTTATTATTTTGCCTGCTCTACTGAGGCAGCGTAGGCTGAACAGGTGCTCCAGGGAGGGCAGTGAGCAGCCGATGATTTTCTGGGCCGTCGTGATGACCCTCTGAAGGGCCTTCCTGTCCTTTTCTGAGCAGCTGGCATACCATGTGGTTATACAGTATGCCAGCACACTCTCGATGGAGCAGCGATAGAAGGACAACATGAGCTTCTCCTGCAGGTTGGTTTTCCTGAGGATCCTCAGGAAGTGGAGTCTCTGCTGTGCCTTCTTTACTGTGGTGATGGTGTTGGTAGACCAGGTGAGATCCTCTGCGATGTGCGTACCCAGGAACCTGAAAGCTGGTACCCTTTCCACACAGACCCCATTGATGTAGAGTGGGTCGTAATCTCCACTGGTTTTCCTAAAGTCAATTATAAGTTCCTTTGTTTTGGAGGAGTTCAGGACCAGATTGTTCACTGAACACCATGCTGCCAGCCTTTGGATTTCATCCCTATAGGCTGTCTCATCTCCTTCTGAGATGAGTCCAACCACAGTCGTGTCATCCGCGAACTTGATGATGGTGTTGGTGGGATGGGTGGGGGCGCAGTCGTGAGTGTAGAGGGAGTAAAGGATGGGGCTCAACACACAGCCCTGTGGTGAGCCGGTGCTCAGTGTAATGGTGGAGGAGAGGTGAGGGCCTATTTTGACTGTCTGGGGGCGGTTGGTCAGAAAGTCCTTGATCCATTTGCAGATGGTTTGGGAAAATCCAAGGTCGGAAAGTTTGGTGACCAGTCTGCTCGGGATGACCGTGTTAAAGGCAGAGCTGAAGTCGAGGAAGAGCATCCTCACATAGCTCCCCTGGTGTTCAAGGTGGGTCAGTGCAGTGTGAAGAGCAGTGTCGATGGCATCCCCTGTAGACCTATTTGCTCTGTAGGCAAACTGGTGTGGGTCGAAGGTGGGTGGGAGGCTGGCTTTGATGTGCTGCAGGACCAGTCTCTCGAAGCACTTTGTGATGAGGCAAAGTGAATTTGAATGGAAAGTTTATTCCTGGTCATGTTTTGCTTTAATTTTCTTTGCACCATCTCAAGTCTGAATACATAGAACTGTACAGCACAGGAACATGCCCTTCAGTCCACAATGTCGGCACTGAACATGATGCCAAACTAAATTAATCTCATGTGTCGGCATGTGATCTATATTCTTCCATTCCCTGTACATCCTTGTACATAGCCTTTCAAACGCTACCATCATATCTGTCTCCACCATCAATCCCGGCAGTGCATTCGAGGCACTCGCTACCCTGTGTGTAAATGCATGCCTCCTTTAAACTGCTCCCTCACCTTAAAGCTATGCTCTCTAGCCTTTGACATTCCCACCGTGGGGAGAAAAGTTTTGACTGTCTATACATGAAAGTTGTAAGTATTTGTAATTTTTAAAATTAAGATCAAATTGCATGCGTTAATTGTGCTTATTGGTTTCCTTTGCTGCATCATCAGATATTGATCCTTGCTGTTGTTTCTTAATATTAGTTTAGTTTAGTTTAGAGATACAGCGCGGAAACAGACCCTTCGGCCCACCGAGTCCATGCCGACCACCGATCCGTATACACCAGCCCTATCCTACACACTAGGGACAGTTTGCATTTTTTTTTACCAAAGCCAATAACCTACAAACCTGTACATCTTTGGAATGTGGGAGAAAACCGGAGCACCCGGAGAAAACCCACATGGTCAAAGGGAGAAGGTACAAACTCTGTACAGACTGCACCCGTAATCAGGATCGAACCCAGGTCTCTGGTGCTGTAAGGCAGCAACTCTACTGCTGCACCACCATGCAGTAATTGTCTAACCACATCCCACATGCAGAATAAGATGGGCAACAGTTTCCTCCAAGTATTGTGTTCCGTTTTGGTGACAGGAAAGATGTTTACAGGAAAGATGTTGTCAAGCTGAAGAAGGTACAAAGAAGATTTACGAGGATGTGGCCAGGAGTCGAGGGCCTGAGCAATAGGTAGAGATCAAACAGTCTAGGACTACTCCTTTGAGCACAGTGGGATGAGGGGTGATTTTATAGAGGTGTACAAATCATGAGTGGGATAGATCGTGTAGACGCAGAGTCTTTTGCCCAGAGTAGGGGAATCGAGAACCAGATATAGGTTTAAGGTGAGAGGTGAAGATTTAATAGGAAGCTGAGGGGTAACTTTTTCACAAAAGGGCGGTGGGTGTCTGGAACGACCTGCCAGAGAAGGTACTTGAGGCAGGTTTAGCAATGTTTAAGAAACATTTAGACAGATGCATGGATTATAGACAATAGGTGTAGGAGGAGCCCTTCGAGCCAGCACCGCCATTCAATGTGATCATGGCTGATCATTCTCAATCAGTACCCTGTTCCTGCCTTCTCCCCATACCCCCTGACTCCGCTATCCTTAAGAGCTCTATCTAGCTCTCTCTTGAATGCATTCGGTAGGTTTATGGGCAAAATCGCAGGCAGGTGGGACTAGGGTAGATGGGGCATGTTGGTCAGCATGGTCAAGTTGGGCTGAAGGGCCTGTTTCCATGCTGTATGACTCTCTCACTCTATTTGTTGCCCGTTCTTATTTGCTTTTGAAAAGATGGTTTCTTCACCTACTGCAATCCTTCTGATGAAGATGCTTGCACGGTTACGGAGACTCCATGTTGATGAAGGATTATTAACGTGTTTCCATGTCAGAATGGTGTACAACTTTGGGGAGATCTGCCGGTGAAGGCGTTCCCATTGCATCTGCTGCTTCCTTAGTAGTGTTGCAGTAACTCATCAGCAAACAGGACTAGCTTAGATGGGGCATATTGACGTCTCCTGCAAATATTTGGGTGGGCTGCATTCGTTCTTCCATCTGTGAGCTGGAGGCCATTCAAAATTCTACTGCTCCTGTTTAAACCCCGATTGTTCAAACCCCAGGTGGCACAGTGGTGCAGCGGTAGAGTTGCTGCTTTGCAGGGCCAGAGACCCGGGTTTGATCCTGGTTACGGCTGGTGTCTGTATGGAGTTTGTACGTTCCCCCCGTGACCGCGTGGGTTTTCTCCGGGTGCTCAGTGGGCCGTAGGGCCTGTTTCCACACTGTATCCCTAAAACGAAAACTAAAAAATTTGCATCAAGTACCTTCCATCCTCCTCGCATCTGCTTGCTGACATATACACACACACACACCCCCGCACGCCATGAGTCTTGCATTGCCTCAGCTCATTGCCTGGTACTTTTGTGTCAATGAATACTCCATTATTTGTAATACAGAGCCACTTAATTAGGGTCTAAGAATTATTTTGTGCTTGGGAGGAATGATTGGTTATCTACTTTGGAGGCAGAGTGAATTGTGTGTTTTAATTTTATCTTAAATGGATGGACATTTTTCATCTTGAGTGTTTTTGCAATGACAGTTCTACAGCATTGCCTAAAGGAAACAAATGCTCTGTACTCTTTCCCGAGCTTATTCTCTCATAGTTCAGCTGACATTCTTAGGAGGGGAAGGGGAAGGAGCGTAGAATATGCAAATATACACTCAGAGCGAGTAGCGAGAGCTTAGAGCGCTGTTATCAAGGCTCATCACTGTCATGCCAATCAAGACTATTTTAAGATGAATCCGAGGGGCATTGTTCCACTTGAGTTGGGGCATTGTATGGGGAAGAGATTGATGTAATGTACAATTTAACAAAGCACTGCTTGAGGCCGGCTCCAGAAGGTTTAACCCTGGTGATTCAATGTTTGAAGGTTATTTTGTCATTTAACTAGCAGGCTGCATTGATTGATTTTTTTTTTTGAAGCGCTACAGAACAATTTCTCACTATTGTATGGAGAGAGGCACATTTTTAAACAGAAAAATATATTTTATTTATGAGGTAGCTACACAAAAGGTTCCGGTGATTCGAGTTTGGAGGTAGGGACGGCAGGGACGGCAGGGTGGCACAACGGTAGAGTTGCTGCCTTACAGCGCCAGAGACTCGGGTTCCATCCTGACTCCGGGTGCTGTCTGTACGGAGCATGTACCTTCTCCCTGTGAACGGTGGTTTTTCTCCGGGTGCTCCGGTTTCCTTCCACACTGCAAATACGTACAGATTGGGTTTGGTAAGTTGTCCCTAGTGCGTGTAGGTTAGCGTACGGAGTGATCGCTGGTCGGCACAGACTCGGTGGGTCGAAGGGCCTGTTTCCGTGCCCTATCTCTAAAGTCTAAAAGTACCGCAACAACAAAAAAAAGAGACTTTGTTTTGCACTTCAAGGAAATAGTTGAATTAATTCCACCCAACACCTCTGCTGAAAACAATCCATTGTTTAATCTTTGCTCTAACCGTGAATACTCCTTGAAGGACAAGTTGCATATTTGAAAGGAATGTGATCTGACAATGACAGAGATTGATGCCAAAGTCGGAGATATTACGAGCTGTGACACAGCTCTTTATCTGAAAGGTGGATTTCTAATTGTGCCAAAGAAAGAAAGGGAGGCCGGGTGTCCTCGAGTGAGTCCTGCTTTTTGTGATCAAGTAGATGGATATAGAGTGGAAACAAAGAATTGGTTTACCAAGGAAAGACACCAAAAGCTGGAGTAATTCAGTGGGTCAGGCCACGTCCCTGGAGGACTTGGATAAGTGACGTTTTGGATTGGGACCCTTCTTCAGACCAAGAGGAGGAATACTTCTTCAAAGTTGGCATACCTTGAGGAGACTTTGGACTACCTTGGAGCAGTCAAAATGTGTAAACAAGAAACTGCAGTTGCTGGTTTACCATGGAAAGACGTAAAATTCTGGAGTAACTCCGTGGGTCAGACAGCATCCCAGGGTAGAGAGTTGTGGCCAGTAATGGATCACAAGTCTTACGCATGACCTTTGCGTTGCCTTCTGTTCTTGAAGCTTTTGCTTTATCCATTGCCCTCAGCTGTTTCTTGATGTCACATGCAATGAATCAGGTTGGGTGAGATCGCATTTGCTGTGATGGTATAGACCTCAAAAGGAATCCAAAATGGATAATCCATTTGACATTTTTAACTGCAGGTGGTTCTAACTGCTTCAGCCTTCTTTTGGCATTCTTTCACCACCCTCCAGACTTGATTATAAGGATCATTTTATACTTATAATCAAGTCTGGAGGGTGGTGAAAGAATGGCAAAAGAAGGCTGAAGCAGTTAGAACCACCTGCAGTTAAAAATGTCAAATGGATTATGCGCTGTATGTCTAAAGGATCATTTTATACTTTAGACATACAGCGCGGAAACAGGCCCTACCGAGTCCGCACCGACCAGCAATCAGTTCACTCGCACTATCCAACACACGGAACAATTTTTTACTCAAAGCCGATTGACCTACAAACCTGTGTGACTTTGGAGTGTGGGAGGAAACCGGAGCACCCGGGGAAAACCCACGTGGTCACAGGGAGAACGTACTAACTTTGTGCAGACAGCACCCGAAGTCAGGATGGAACCCAGGTCTCTGGCACTGTCAGGCAGCAAATCTACCGCTGCGCAACCCTAAGAGACACTTCTTTCTTCAGTTGCCTTGGAGCCAGTACATCCACTCAGACAATTAATACAGTAATATTGTTGTTGTTGTTATTATTATTATACAATTTAATGTCGTATGCACAAGTACTGCGCATTACTTGAAAATCTTGCGTGCATGACAGGGGTGTAGAGCAGTACACAAAACATAAATTATGCATTATACATAACTTATACAAGGCAGTGAAAAGGAAAAAGACTGCAAATGCAAGATATTGGTACAAAACACAAGTAGGAAAGAAGTCCATGGAAGATAGTGCTCCGTTGGTCATGGGAGTTTATTTACCGAGGTACAGTGAAATTCATTTAGTATTCAGTATCACTACATAAGCACTGAGATACATCATAGATAAGCATCTCAGAAACAGTACATGTGTATAGCAGTAGTACACCGAGATGGTATATAAAGTAGCCATGTTTTGTCGCCATTTTCCAGTCCCAGTTTGTAAGTGCAGGGTTCTTGACCTGACCATGAAGGCGCATTGTCCCGGCGGCATTGTAGGGTCGGCCTAGCTATGGTGTTCTCCACCGCTGCAGGCCGTGTACGGTCCAGGCGCTCGGCCTCTTGCAGCGGCACCCAGTCCAGCCAGCGACCCACTCCCCGGCCGAGACACTGCACTCCCTCCCGCAGCCAGAACCTGAGGGGTGATTTTTTCCACACACAGTGTGGTGGGTGTATGGAACGAGCTGCTGGAGGAGGTAGTTGAGGTAGGTACTATCGCAATATTTAAGAAACATTTAGACAGGTACATGGATAGGATAGGTTGGGAGGGATATTGGCCAAAAGCAGGCAGGTGGGACTAGTGTAGATGGGCCATGTTGGTCGGTGTGGGCAAGCTGTGAGACTCTATGGGATGTGCTGTACGCTGAGCTGTAATCAATTAACAGTAACTTGGCGTATGTATTCCTGTTATTCAGCTGCTCCAGGGCAGAGGGGAGAGTCAGTGAAATATCATCTGCTGTTGACCTTTCTTGAACAGTATAATCTTTTTTAACCATGATATTTCTTCCCGTGCTCTCGCAAAAATGCCAGGTAGTATCCAGGCTTTGAAACCCAGCTGGAGCTGTGTCTAAATAATATTCAGTCGGAAATGCTGGAAAATCTGGCAAAGATGCAGCAGCCTAATGTTGTTACCTGATGAACCGCCAAAGGTTTGGACAATTAATCCTGAAGCAGTGCAGCTTAGGAATCTAAATTTAAGTAATTCAATGAAAATGTAAAAATACAAGGAAAAAAGCCGTCAAGCCACTAAATTGTGGTAAAAACACATTTGATTCACTCATTCACCTTCAGGAAAGGAAACCTGCTATCCTTGCCCAGTCTCAACTCCACGTGCTTCCACACCCATGTACGGTTGACTTTATAAACACAAAATGCTGGAGTAACTCAGCGGATCAGGCAGCATTTCTGGAGAAAATGGATAGGTGACATTTCAGGTCGGAAACCTTCTCTAGCTAGAGTCGTGCAGCAGGGAAATAGGCCCTTCGGCCCAACTTGTCAATGCTGACCTACGTGCCCCATCTATAGTCCCATCTGCCTTATTTTGGCCCATATCCCTCTAAACCTTTCCTATCTCTAAACCTGTCTAAATGTTTCTTAAAAGTAGCAATGGTTAACAAAGCTAGATACGACGGTCAGAACCCTTCTATCTTTGGTATAAACCAGCATCTGTAGTTCCTTTCTATTATACGATGGTCGACTTTAAACTGAACATTTCAGGACAATTAGGGATGAATAATAATTGCAGGCATCATGCATTATATACAGTCTTTTCTTTGAATGGATAGCACGCAACAAAAGCTTTTCACTGTACGACGGTGCAAGTGACAATAAACTAAAATAAACCGAAGTCCACTTGTCTGGAGCAAATAAATGAAAACAAAATATCTGTAGCAAGAGACAGTGGCGCAGAAGATAGAGCCGCTGCCTCACAGCACCAGAGACCCGCGTTTGATCTGCTGTCTGTGTGGAGTTTGCACATTCTCCCTGTGACCACGTGGGTCTCCTCTGAGTGCTCCGGTTTCCTCCCACATCCCAAAGACGTGTGGGTTTGTAGTTTAAGTTGCCTCTATAACATTGTTCCTAGTGTGTAGGGAGTGGATGAGAAATTGGGATAACGTAGCATGGCATGGACTAGATGGGCCAAAAGGTCTGTTTCCATGCTGTGTCTCCAAACTAAAGAGAAATAATTAACATTTCAACGCCCTTTCAACGTAACTAGGAAGCGTTTGAAGATGAAGCGTTGAGGATTGAAGGAGTCAGTGCTCTTAGGACAGTTTGAAAAAAATAAGTGCTGAAAGAACTCGACAGGTTAGCATCTATGGAGAACGTGGACAGATGATGTTTGGCATCAGGACTCTTCTTCAGACTCAGGACAGTTGCTTGGTGATTAATAGTAGAGCAATTCTCTCCCAGAATATTCCATATCATTGACCTTCATTCATATCCTTGGCTAAAGTGGTTTAAGATAATACTTGGTAAATCTGTACTGCACACACAGCGTCGTAAGTGCATTACAAAGCCACATTTCAAAAGGCCAACGCGTATAATATGCATCCAGACAGGTGCACTTATCCCATAAATATCCCATGGCACTTGGCTTTGGTAATTTAGCAAGATCGGGATTTAAAAATCCCTTCAGAAGTCATGAATAAGTTGAGAGAGTGCAGTGAATCCCTTGAGGTGACTGGATGCTGGAAAACCTGGAATGTGAGGAGCTTGAAGGGATTGATCGGAGCTGTACGCAGGAATGGGTATGAGAGCAATTAGCATAGTGATTTGGATGTGCTTCAGAAGCAAATGAGAATTGTATCGATTCGCAAATAGCGATTAGATTTTAAATTCTGCAATCTGTTTCCTTAAGGAAAACTTTGTGCTGATAATCTTCTTGTTGGGTATCCAATAATCAAACATAAAATGCAGTTGTACATTTTGGCAAAACCCCCACCAAATGCTGATAATCTTGTTCAGTATCTGAGTCAAACTTTATAAAGATGGTGGACTACATTCACCATGACACATTACCCCGACTGTCTGTCATCATTTTGTGAATGGAATTGAGCTGCCAGCAAGCTGCATAATTAATTCCGTCTCCCGTGCCTCTAACAGCAAGCGGACACCAAAGATTGGCACCGCATCGCTCGGGCTTTGTAAGAAAATTACAGTTTTTAGATGGAAAATAACCCGGCAGAAGACAGCTAATTCAGCATCACCACAATGGACTTCATTACAAGTTAACCCATGAGAGCATATTTCTCTCTCTATTTTGATCCACTGCTGATTCTCTGAAAGAAAGTTTGTTGTTGCTGCTTTGTAAAGAGAGGTGGTATCAACTGAGTTGTCATGATTTGGTTGAGAAGTGCCTGTCTGGGTATGATTGATCGGAGTCAGCTTGCTATCGTTAGGTGGGGAGTATTTGGGGGGCAAACCATTTTGGAACGGCCTAGCTGCTGCCTCACAGCGCCAGAGATATGGGTTCGGTCCTGACTTCGGATGCTGTCTGTGTGTGCAGTTTATACATTCTCCCTGTGACTGCGTGGGTTTCCTCTGGGCGCTCCAGTTTCATCTCTCAACTCAAAGACGTGCAGGTTTATAGCTTAATTGACCCCTGTTCATCCCCCCAGTGTAGAGGGACTGGATGCAAGAGTGGGATAACATGGAACTCCACGCAGACAGCACCCGTGGTCAGGATGAACCCGGGTATCCAGCACTGTGAGGCAGCAGCTCTACCAGCTGTGCACATAAATGATTCAGAACCAATTACTTTGATACCATACCAATAGGGAACATTAGAAATACAAGCAGGACTCGACAATTCTGATCTTGTTAGGCACAAAATGCTGGAGAAACTCAGCGAGTCAGGGAGCATCTCTGGAGAAAAAGAATAGGTGATGTTTCAGGTCAGAACCCTTCTCCAACGATTCGCTGAGTCCTTGCTGAGTTACTCCAGCATTTTGTGTCTATCTTTGGTATAAACCAGCATCTGCAGTTCCTTCCTCCACACTCATCCCCTGTACCTGCTTTGCCATTCAATAAGACCATGGCTGATCTTTTACCACCATCATTCTGCGGTAACACTGCATCCCTTGATTCTTCTGGAATATTCTAAAGTTCCGTGACTCTCTGGAAGGGAGAGTGCCAAAACTTCCCTCTGTGGAGCGGCAAAGAATCTTCTTATCTCAGCCCTGAATAGCTCATCCTTATTTTGAGACAGTGATTCTTGGTTCTAGAGAACCCAGCCAGCGGTTGGAAGTGTTGTTCAGTCGATGTTTAAGGTCACTAAACAGTCTTAATATATCAGGTACTTAGCGTACAGAGAAGATTTACGAAGATGTTTGCTGAGGGCCTGAGCTACAGAGAGAGGTTGGGCAGGCTAGGACTTTATTCCTTTGAGTGGAGGAGACTGAGGGGTGATCTTATAGATGTGCATAAAGTCATGAGGGGAATATATAGGGTGAACGCCCAGAATCTTTTTTCCCCCAGAGTTGGGGAATCAAGAGCTAGAGGGCATAGATTTAAGGTGAGAGGGGAAAGGTTTAATAGGAACCTGAGGAGAAACTGTTTTTCACACAGAAGGGGGTGGGTAGACAGAATGAGCTGCCAGAGGAGGTAGTTGAGGCCGGTACAATAACAATATTTGCATGGCACTTGGACAGGTACATGGATATTAATGCTTGAATGGTGCTGTATTGTCATATGTGCATGGCACAGTGAAAATCATTTTGCATAGATCACACATGCACGAGTTGCTATTTGGCACCATTTACAAAAGGATAAGAAAGGGTTGGAGATATATATATGGGCCATATGAAGGCAAATGGGATTGGCTTAGCTGAGGCATCTTGGTCAGCATGGACGAGTTGGGCCGAAGGGCCTGTTTCCGTGCTGTATGACTCTCTGCCTCTATCCACTGACTGTATTCCTTCACGATTAGCACTTGAAGAACAGTTCAGCTGGGGGTGGTTTCCGACATAAATCTTAACCTGTATTGGACCCGATGATGTCTGGCTTGGATATGGTATCGCAGTAATTGATATATACTTGTCAAATCTGTCACAGGAAAAATGTTAGAAGCTATTAAGCTATTATTAAATACATTGTGGCAGAACACAGAGAACTTCAAGGTCCTTGGGCAAAGTCAATATGGCTTTGTGAAGGGGAAATTGATTAATTTATTCACTCCTCTATCAAAGTAACATTGCTTAACGGGGGATCCATGGTTTTCAGGAGTTGTCTAGTAAGGGGCTGTAATAGATGTTAATGCAGACCATAAAAGCTCATAGTTCAGGAGTACCATATTGTTGTGGGTACAAAGTTGGCTAACAGGAGCAAGCAAACAAAAAAGGCTTGGGAGATACCTCATATAAACAGGCTCCAGCCCATTGTCCATGCCATCCATGCATCACCCGTTCACAGATTCCACTTTCATATCCACTACCTACACACAAGACACAATTTACAGAGGACCAATTAACCTACAAACCTTTGTCCTGCTTCTGCTCTCTCCCAGCTTTCTTCCATCACACCCCCTCCCCACCATCAGTCTAAAGAAGAGTCCCAACCGAAACGTCACCTATCCATGTTCTCCAGAGTTGCTGCCTTGCTTTCTCCTGCATTCTCCCCATAACCTTCACTAATCAAAACCTAGCAATCCCTGCTTTAAAAATACCCAACGACTTGTCCTCCACAGCCGTCTGTGGCAATTAATTCCAAAGATTCACCACCCTCTAGTAAATAAATTCCTCCTCATCTCCACTCTACAAGTACGTTCTTTTATTCTGAGGCTGTGCCCTCTGGTCCGAGACTATCCCACCAGTGGAAACATCCTCTCCACATCCATTCTATCTTGGCCTTTCATTATTTGAGGCAGAATCCCTGGAGATCATGGAGGGTGCTGCCTGACCACCTGAGTTGTATCAGCACTTTGTGTCTTTCAAATGTAAACAAGGGAGCACAAAAACCCAGGCTTCCCTTTTAAAGAATTTTAGTCTGCCCAGTTAGCAAACATTTAGTAAATAACATAAATATAATAAAAAGGAACTGCAGATGCTGGTTTATAAGGTGGACACAAAATGCTGGAGAGCGCAGCAGGTCAGGCAGCATCTCTGGAGAATGTCAATGGGTGACATTTTGGATCGGGACGCGTCTGCAGACTGACTAAGGCTGGAGAATAGGAAGCAAGGAAAGGCCATGACAATTTAGTTAATGATTCGATGCTACATCAAAGTTTTATTTAATTCACCTTGTCAATTAATTAAGATTTTGTTCGCAACAAGGTAGGGAATATTTTTGGAAATGATCTTTCAAACACAGATTTGAGAAAACCAGTGACTGAAGAAGGGTCCAGACCCAAAATGTCACCTGTCCGTTCCCTCCTCAGATGCTGCCTGAACTGCTGAGTTCCTCCAACACTTTGTGTTTCGCTCAAGATTCCAGCCTCCTTAGTCTCTTGTGTTGAGATTCAACAGTCTTTTTCATTGGGTTAGTGGGAAGGAGTCAGTGAAATAAACAAGTTATTTAAAATGGAAAAACATCTCTTAAGCACCTGTGTTTTTCCATATGATAACAAAGTCCCTTGGATGAATGACTAAACGTTTCAGCTTGAATGCTTCAGTTTGTCAATTTAATTAATTGTGTCCTTTCTGGAAGGAGGTTGACTATCTTCTGACTTGTCTGACCATCCATTCAACTGGTATTCCTTTGAAACCTAAGGGCTTACTGGGCCTCCTACCCTACATTTTTTCACATGACAAAAGATTAGAGTCATACAGCGTGGAAACAGGCTCTTCGGCCCAAATTGCTCATACCGACCAAGGTGCCCATCTGCACTAGTCCCACCTGGCCCCATTTGGTCCATATCCCTGTAAACCTTTCCTATCTATGTACCCGTTCAAATGTCTTTTAAATGTTGTTATAGTGCCTGCCTCAACTATTTCCTCTTGCAGCTTGTTCCACATACAATACCCACACCCTGTGAGTGAAAAGGTTGCCCTTCAGGTTCCAATTGGACGGCACAGTGGCTCAGCAGTAGAGTTGCTGCCTTACAGCACCAGATATTCAGTTTTGATCCCGAGTACGGGTTCTATCTGCACAGAGTTTGTACTTTCTCTCTGTAACCACGTGGGTTTCTTCTGGGTGCTCTGGTTTCCTCCCACATTCCAAGGACGTGCATGTTCGTTAGTTAATCGGCTTCTGTAAATTGTCCCTAGTGTGTAGGGTAGAACTAGTGTATAGATGATCGCTGGTTAGCGCGGACTCATTGGACCCAAGGGCCTGTTTCTACACTGCATCTCCAAACTAAACTACAATTTTGCCCCTCTCACCTTAAACTTACGTCTTCTGGTTCTTGGTTTTTCTACTCTGGGTGAAAGATTCTGTGCACCTATCTATTTCCTTCATGATCTTGCATGCCTCTGTCAGATCACCCCTCAGCCTTCTGCGCTCCAAGGAATAACGTCCTACCCTGCTTAACCTCTCCATATAGTTCAGGTCCTCAAGTCTTAGCTGCGTTCTTGTAAATCTTCTCTGCACTCTTTCCAGTTTTCCGACATCTGCCCTAAATTAGGGTGACCAAAACTGAATACAATACTCCAAATGTGGCCTTGTACAACTGTGACATAACATCCCAACTTTTACACTCAATGTACTGACTGATGAAGGCCAATGTGCCAAAAGCCTTCTTGGCCACTCTGTCTACATGTGACCCCACTTTCAGGAAACTATGTATGTGCATTCCTAGATCTGTCTGCTCCACAACACTCTCCAGGCCCCTGCCCTGGTTTGAGTTCCCAAAGTGCAACGCCTTACATTTATCTGCATTCTTTAGGAACCTAACTTCTTTCTTAAGTGGGGAAGCCTGTACAGATGGAATCTGTAATCATCAAAAGGTCTGGGGAGAGGATGGAAATGTGATAGAGGATCAGCTAAGATAATGTTCTTTGTTGATGCATGAATAAGGGCCGAATGGCCTATTTCAGTTCTCGTTTTCTACAGTGCCCTCCATACTGTTTGGGACAAAGACCCATCATTTATTTATTTGCCTCTGTACACCACAATTTGAGATTTGTAATAGAAAAAATCACATGTGGTTAAAGTGCACATTGTCAGATTTTAATAAAAGCCATTTCTATACATTTTAGTTTCACCATGTAGAAATTACAGCAGTGTTTATACATAGTCTCCCCATTTCAGGGCACCTTAATGTTTGGGACACAGCAATGTCATGTAAATGAAAGTAGTCATGTTTAGTATTTTGTTGCATATCCTTTGCATGCAATGATTGCTTGAAGTCTGCGATTCATGGACATCACCAGTGGCTTAGTGTCTTCTCTGGTGATGCTCTGCCAGGCCTGTATTGCAGCCATCTTTAGCTTATGCTTATTTTGGGGGCTAGTCCCCTTCAGTTTTCTCTTCAGCATTTAAAAGGCATGCTCAATTGGGTTCAGATTGGGTGATTGACTTGGCCACTCAAGAATTGACCATTTCTTAGCTTTGAAAAACTCCTTTGTTGCTTTAGCAGTATGTTTGGGGTCATTGTCTTGCTATAGAATGAACCGCCATCCAATATGTTTTGAGGCATTTGTTTGAAATTGAGCAGATAAGATGTGTCTGTACACTTCAGAATTCATTATGCTATTACCATCAGCAATTGTATCATCAGTGAAGATAAGTGAGCCAGTACCTTCAGCAGCCATATATGCCCAGGCCATAACACCCCCACCACTGTCTTTCACAGATGAGGTGGTATGCTTTGTATCTTGGGCAGTTCCTTCTCTCCTCCGTACTTTGTTCTTGCCTTTTTCCAGAACTGTGGTTGCTCTTTTAAGTACTTCTTGGCAAACTGTAACCTGGCCATCCTATTTTTGCGGCTAACCAGTGGTTTGCATCTTGCCGGATAGCCTCTGTATTTCTGCTCATGAAGTCTTCTGCGGACAGTGGTCATTTGACAAATCCACACCTGAAGAGTGTTTCTGATCTGTCAGACAGGTGTTTGGGGATTTTTCTTTATGATAGAGAATTCTTCTGTCATCAGCTGTGGAGGTCTTCCTTGGCCTGCCAGTCCCTTTGCGATTTGTAAGCTCACTTCTTTCTTCTTAATGATGTTCCAAATAGTTGATTTTGGTAAGCCTAAGGTTTGGCTGATGTCTCTAGCGGTTTTATTCTTATTTCTCAGTCTCATAATGGCTTCTTTGAACTTTGGCACAACTTTGGTCCTCATGTTGATAAACAGCAATAAAAGTTTCCAAAGGTGATGGAAAGACTGGAGGAAAGACTAGGTGCTGAGAGCTCTCTTACACCTGCATTAAGGAGGCAATTAAACATACCTGAGCAATTGCAAACACCTGTGAAGCCATGTGTCCCAAACATTATGGCGCCCTGAAATGGGGGGACAATCCATAAACACAGCTGTAATTTCTACATGGTGAAATCAAAATGTATAAAAATACCCTTTAATAAATTCTGACAATGTGCACTTTAACCAAAACCACATGTGATTTTTTTCTATTACAAATCTCAAATTGTGGAGTACAGAGGCAAATAAATAAATGATGGGTCTTTGTCCCAAACATTATGGGGGGCACTGTAGGTAACTTTGAATGTTCATTTCTTTTACTTTATGCGTTTATTATTGATAAGGATAAAATAATTTGTTTCATAAAATGTTAATGTTTTGCAGTATTTCAATAAATTAATGATACGGTTACTGTAATTTTAATTAGAGGTTATCCATGGAAACAGTTAATTGCAGTAAAACAAAGCTATGTTAATATTTTATTAAAGGATTCGCACAGGGCCCTCAACAAAGGGCGGGCTAATTTGTGTTATCCCAGCCTCAAGTGAAAACATGAACTTGCACGATGTGACATTCACAATAGACCTTATAGTATAGTTGCTCCCCCTACCTACATCCCAACCCACACAAGCTACCCTCCTGCTGTGCTCCATGAAAGTGGGCGGATTTCAATTACTCATTTTATACAATGTTTGGAGAAACAGCGTCAGTCCTAGTACACTCAACATCGATCGCCTGAACCATTATTCGCAGATGAGATTATTTTAATTTGGCACAGCCATTGTGGGCCAAAGGGCCTGTTCCTGTGCTGTACTTTCCCATGTTCTGTAATTTCAGTTTTTTAAATCATTAAAAGTAACTATTTTGCCATAATTTGCAAAAGAAATTCCAAAGCCCCGTGATATGTGACAGTGTCTTTCTCGTTTTGGAATGCATCGCCACAGATGGTTGTGGAGGCCAAGGCAGTGGATATTTTTAAAGTGAAGATTGACAGTTTCTTGATTAGTACGAGTGTCAGGGGTTTTGGGGAGAAGGCAGGAGAATGGGGTTGAGAGGGAAGGATAGGTCAGCCATGATTGAATGGTGGAGTAGACTTGATGGGCTGAATGGCCCAATTCTGCTCGTAGAATGTATGAGCATTTTATATTGCAAACTCCACACGCAGACAGCATCCAAGGTCAGGAACGAGCCTGGGTCTCTGGCAAATGGAATTGCTACATTGCCACCTGGCATAAGATGCCTCCAGCTCTGCAAATCCAACCCTCCGGGCTCCCAAACTCTCGTTTGTATGTGCAGACTTTTCCCAAGTAGTGGCATAACTGGTAGCGCTGTTGCCTCACAGCGCCAGAGATCCTGATCTGGGGTGTTGTCTGTGTCAAGTTTGCACATTCTCTGTGTGACTGTTTGGTTTTCTTTAGAGTTTACTTTATTCTTTAGAGATATAGTGCGGAAACAGGCCCTTTGGCGTTCCGAGTCCGCACCGACTAGCGATCACCCCGTACAATAACACGATCACTAGAGTGTTTATGCTATCCTATTAGGGACAATTTACAATTTTACTGCAGCCAATTAACCTGAAAACCTGTAAATCTTTGGTGTGTGGGAGGAAACCGGAGCACCCGGAGAAAACCCACGCTGTTACAGGGAGAATGTACAAACGCATTACAGACAACACCCGTGATCAGGATCGAACCCAGATCTCTGGTGCGGTAAGGCAGCAGCTCTACCACTGAGCCAGTATGCCACCTGCATTCACTGTTGCCTCCGGGTTCCCCACTACCCTTACTCAAGACAAAAATATGCAGGTGTGTAGGATAATTGGGCCTCTGTAAAATTACCCCTAATGTGTAGGGAGTAGATTAAAAAGTGGAATAACATAGAACTAGTGTGAACTATTGCGACATTTAAAAAATGTTTAGACGGGTACATGGATAGGACAAGTTCACAGGGATATGGGCCAAATGCAGGCAGGTGGGACCAGTGTAGATGGGAAATGTTGTCCGGTGTGAGTGTTGGGCTGAAGGGCCTGTTTCCACACTGTAAGACTCTATGAGTGATTGACAATCGGCATGAACTCGGTGGGCCGAAGGCCTGCATCCATGTTGTATCTCTAAAGTAAAATAAAATATGTCAGAAACACAAGAACGTCCTTTATTCACAGTGCATGGGTGAGGGGATTTGCTCCCAGTACCAAGTGATGACACTATTAATTCATTGAAATGGTGTCCTTGACTGAACTTCAAGTGTCAGTTCCTGACCAGAACACGTGCCTGCTGAGCATTAGCCAAGTCAGGAAGAGCCAAAAGCAATTAACTGAATTTCTAAACATCGAGAAGTTGGCTCCATGACAAAAGCTATTAAGGGGGAAAGAAATGAATAGAGCATTGATTTCAAAGTTACTGCAATTAAAGTGTATTTGTAATTGCTGAGATTTTAGTGCTCATTAACAGCAGAGACCAGGCCCTCCTCAAGGGGGCAGATAATCAATAGGGCAGCACAGTGGTGCAGCGGTAGAGCTGCTGCCTCACAAATGCCAGAGACCCGGGTTCAATCTTGACCTCGGGTGCTATCTGTGCGGGGTTTGTGTCCGTGTGTTTCCAGGGTTTCCTCCAGGTTCTCTGATATCCTCCCATATTCCAAAGACTTGTGGGTTTGTAGGTTAATTGGCCATTTGTAAATTGCCCGTCGTGCGCAGGGAGTGGATGCGAAAGTAGAATATCATGGAACTGGTGACTACTGGTCGGCGTGGACTCGGTCGGCCGACGGGCCGGTTTCCATGCTGTATCTCAAACGTTCCTCTGCCAGGTCTGGCATGTGTATAATCTTTCCAATGGAGATTTGAGCCTCCATGCAAGACCAAAGGAGAAAGCCTTTAAGTGGATTATCTTCTGAGTGTATGACTTATATTAATGATCCAAAGTTAATTAAACGTTTAAAGTGCAATAGAATATCGGAAGGGGCTATGAAAATGATTGCTTTCTTTACAGAATACAGAATACAGAGCTTTATTTGTCATTCGGTACCGAGGTACCGAACGAAATTACGTTACCAGCAGTCACACAAAAAAAAAAGAACACAAGACACATAACCCCAACACAAACATCCATCACAGAGACTCCAAACACCCCCTCACTGTGATGGAGGCAACAAAACTTCCGCTCTCTTCCCCACGCCCAAGTCCCCGCGGCCGAGCCGCACCGGGCGCTGAAACATCCCGCGGCCGAGCCGGGCGATGGAAGGCCCCGCGGCCGTACCGTGCGCAGCTAAGTCCCGCGGCCGAGCCTTTAGCATACCTTTAAAGGTGGTATCTGGATTTATTCTTTGGATTCTAGAATGTCCTTATATTTTCCCATGAACCATCCCATGAGGAACATCAATTAGTCATTTAGTTTTTAAAAAGACACATTGCGTCTCTGGAGAACTTTGATACGTGACATTTCAAGTCGGGACTCTTCTTCAGTCTGAAGAAGGGTCCCGACCTGAAACTTCACTTATCCATGCTTTCCAATGATGCTGCCTCACTGATGGAGTTACTCCAGCACATTGTGTCTTTTTTTGTGAAACAGCATTTGTAGTTCCTTGTATCCACATAGTCATTTAGTTCAGTTTGCAGACATAGCTTTGGAAACAGGCCATTCAGCCCACTGAGTACACATCAACTATCGATTACCTGTTCACACTAATTTTATGGAGACAATAGGAACTGCAGACGCTGGCTTACAAACAAACACCACTAGTTTAATGTTATCCCACTGCCACATCCAGTCCCTACACACTAGGGACCATTTTGGAGAGGCTGATTAACCTACAAACCGCACATCTTTGGGTTGTGGGACCTGCAGGAAATCATGAAGTAAAGTGCAGTAGAATATAGTGCAGTAGAATATAGTGCAGAGAGAATATGCAAACTTGATATATATGGCACCCATGGTCAGGATTGAACCCAGGTAGTACCTGCTTCAACTACCTCTTCTGGTAGCTTGTTCCATATACTTATCGCATTTTCAGCCCAGCGAATCCGCGCCGATCAGCGATCCCCGTGTACAAGCACTATCCTACACACTAGTAATAATTTTCGATCTTTACCAAAGCCAATTAACCTACAAACCTGTATGTCTTCAGACTGGGAGGAAACCGGAGTACCCAGAGAAAACAAGCGGTCAGAGGGAGAACAGACAGGACCCATATTCAGGATCGAAGCCGGGTCTCTGTCTCTCTAAGACAGCAACTCTACCACTGTGCCACCATTATGTTCAGGTTTATGTTCAGGATTTTTTTTTATGATGGTAAGGAAATTAAAGCTAACGTTTCTTTTTAATATACTTTGCAGTTAAAGAGTTGGAGCGTTGAAGAACTGCAGCGGAGGCTTGCCTCGCTGGACCCCACGATGGAGCAGGAGATCGAAGAGATTCGACAGCGCTACCAAGCCAAGAGGCAGCCCATCCTCGACGCCATCGATGCCAAGAAACGGCGGCAGCAGAACTTCTGAGACGCTGCCGGAAGTCCTCACCATTAGGGTGATGCGCTGAGCTTAGAGTCACACTTGCTCAGGGCTCTGCGAAGAAGCATTGTTTCCAAAGCACATGTACACACATGCGTACGCACATACATGCACACGCTCGCACACACATACAACTGACTCTCACGCACATCCTATGGATTCACCACAACCTTTACTCTGATGGCACACACACACTCTTATGCGGAGTAACATCATGTTCCAATGCATATAGAGACACATGACACAGACCTATACTCATTTTCTCACACACATCTGCACACCAACATACAAAGGCAAGACACACACACTCAAACAAACACTGACTCTCATACAAACACGCATACAACACAAGAAACGCTCTCTTGTCGTGGACTAATAGGCAAGTTGCCCCTCTGTCTCAGGAGTCTTGCTTTTGGTTACGTGGCTGATAAAAGCCACCACCAGGATGAACATTGTTTTTATTTTATTTTTAAAAAAACTATTTTTCTAAAATATTTTTTTCCAGAAGCCATCATCACTCTGAGAGAAAACCTTAAGCTATATATTTTAAACAGATTAGAGGAGGCTCCCAGATTAACACTTTGCAATAAAACTACTGTATATCAGTGCTTTGGGATGAACCCCAGTCTCCACTTTTCCCTACCCAACCACTAAAGCCGAGGGTTCAACAGCAGATGGGACAACTGTATCCAAGATGTGAAATGGAATCAAACGTTAGGAAATCTTGGGTTCATATACTGAGAAACATACTGTGTCTCCTCAATATGCACAGTCGTGCAGCTGGTAGACCTGTTGCCTCACAGCGCCACACTCCCAGGTTCAACCCTGACCTTGGGTGCTGTCTGTGTGGAGTTTGCACGTTCTCCCTGTGACTGTGTGGGTTTCCTCCGGTTGCTCCCGTTTTCTCCCACATCCCAAAGACGTGCAAGTTTGTAGGTTCATTGGCCTTTGCAAATTGCCACTAGTATGTAGGACGTGGATGAGAAAGTGGGATAACATAGAACTAGTGTGATTGATAGTCAGCGTGGAATCGGTGGGCTGAAGGGTCTGTTTCCATGCTAAATTAAAATAAATATCCTCTCTTACAGTACTTTGTCTCTTGGTGTCCTCCACAACACAGGAGGTCCACTGATCATTGCTCGAAATGAGATAAAGGCACAACTAACTTTTATTAAAATCTGCATCCCTTTATCAGGTTCCTTCAGCTTTTTGAGCCTTGTGTACGGAGACCGCAGTGCGTGCTTTATCCAAGCATACTTAGACAGTTTCGACAAGTGGACTTGTCGCATGACCTGAGGATGCGATGGTATGCTTTGATAATGGAGAAATATTTTTGAGATGCAATCACTCAAGAATCTCTAGGGACGGCACAGTGGTGCAGCAGTAGAATTGCTGCCTTACAGCGACAGAGACACGGGTTCAAAGAAGGGTCTCAATTCGAAACATCACCCATTCCATCTATCTAGAGATGCTGCCTGTCCCGCTGAGTTACTCCATCATTGTGTGTCTACCCGGGTTTGATCCTGACAATGGGTGCTGTTTGTGTAGAGTTTGTACGTTCACCCCGTGACTACATGTTTTCTCCGGGTGCACCAATTTCTTCCCACATTCCAAAGACGTGCAGGTTTGTAGGTTAATTGGCTTCTGTTAATTGCCCCTTGTGTGTAGGATGCAAAACTGGGATAACATAGAACTAGTGTGATCGGGTGATTGTTGGTCGGTGTGGAATCGGTGGGCCAAGCGCCTGTTTCCACACTGCATCTCTAAACTAAATTAAATGTTGTTTACACAGCCCCAATTTGTTCCCTGCAAATAGCCACAAGCTGCAATGAAATAAAGTTAATACGATCTGTCTTTGGAGAGGTTGATTAAGAAACAAATGTTGACCAGGGTACCAGGGGAAATTTCCCCATTTCTTTGAAATGATTTTCTTCAGATCTTTTACCTTCAGCTGACAGAACAGATAGGGCCTCAGTTTAATGTTTCTGATAGTGTGGCGCTCTGTCACACTGCACAGGAGGCTTCACCATAAGTATTATATTTACTTTCTATATTGAGACCGGAACTCAAGACCATCTCACTGGAGATGAGATTGCTGACATCTTTACAAAGAAGTATCTGAAGATGCAGTGCACTTATCATGTCAAACCTTTCAGCTTGTAAAATGCTTCCATTCCTCAGCAGTTGGAGGAATTCTAGTTCCTTAGGCAGTTTTTGTCAACAGTGTAGTCCACAGCCGTGTTATTCCTCACAGGAACATAGGCACAAAGTGCTGGAGTAACTCAGCGGGTCAGGCAGCATCTCTGGAGAAAATGGATGGGTAACGTTTCAGGTTGGGACCATTCTTTAGACTGCGTCGGTCGGGACTGGCTGAAGAAGGATCCCAACCTAAATCTTCACCTATCCTTTTTCTCCAGAGATGCTGCCTGACCCGCTGAATTACTCCAGCACTTTGTGTCTGTCATCATTCCTCACACAGCACTGCTGTGATAACAGTATCACCCACTTGATCTTCTTCTTCGTGCAGTCTTGTATTGCGTCAATCCGCTCTATAATTCCTCACACTCAGACTGTTTTTTATACAAAATTGTTAAACTACATAGTGTTTTGAAAGGTATGGCCTACATTTTTACACGGAGCTCGCCAACAGAAAGCATTCCTTCATGAACTGTGCAGCTGACTAACTTTTATAAGCAAATTTTATTCTTATCTTAGTTTCAGCATCC
Source organism: Rhinoraja longicauda (assembly GCF_053455715.1). Lineage (NCBI taxonomy): Eukaryota > Metazoa > Chordata > Chondrichthyes > Rajiformes > Arhynchobatidae > Rhinoraja > Rhinoraja longicauda. The sequence continues at coordinate 16,462,039 of NC_135974.1, forward strand.
ATGATTACCTTAAGTGCTCACTTTCCATTGCCAACTTTATTATCAAAGTGGAACCTGCCCAGTCAGTAAGCTTTGAAACATTGATAGAGGAGAACAATGAATTACTTAACAGTTTATTTTCTGTTTTTGACCAGCAGACCTGCTTTTTGTCAAGCACCATTTACTTTACAATCTGACTGAGTTCTCGTTGGGTTGGGATCTGCTGAAAGTCAATAACATGGGCTTCATTCTCCGCTTCGGACTCTGAGAATGCCTGAAGAAAGGTCCCATCACAAAACTTCATCCATCATTTTTTTCTCCAGAGATGCTGCTTGACCCGCTGAGTTACTCCAGTACTCCGTGTCTATCTTTGCAGCTCCTTGTTTCTATATTTCTTTCTCAGTGACACCTTTTTGGTCAAATTTGGTGTTATCAACTGATTGCCAGTTGAAAAGCTTTTTGGGAAGAGTGTTCTGTACTTCTACTTTGTTTTCAGGGAAGAAGTGTTAATTTCTTCATTTTCTATAGATTGGAAAATCTCCCATGTTGTTGCTTGTTCTGACCCCCCCACGCCTCTCAGTAGCAGCGTCTCAATTCTTTCTGGCACAGTGGCAGAGTTGGTCGAGCCGCTGCCTCTCAGTGCCAGAGACCTGGATTCAATCCTGATCTTGGCTGCTGTCTGTGTGGGGTTTGCAAGTTCTGCCTGTGACTGACTAGCTTTCATCTGGGTGCTCCAGTTTCCTCCCACATCGCAAAGATGTGTGGGTTTGAACATGTTTGGTGTCTGAAAATTCCCCCTAGTGTACACGGAGTAGGTGAGAAACTGGGATAACGTAGAACTAGAGTAAACGGGTGACCAATGGTTGGCATGGACTCGGTGGGCCAAAGGGTTTGTTTCCATGCTGTGTTTCTAAACTAAACTATGGAAGTTCCAATTGACACTTAGCATAAGGCATAGGAGCAGAATTTGTCCATTCGTCCCATCGAATCTGCTCCGCCATTTGATCATGACGTGATGCTCTGCCATGTAGCACCACTGCCAGTTTTCATGACGCCACCCGTAAGTGTTTTCTCTCTAACCTCTCAGTCAAGTCCTTCACTCATCAACAAGGACCCCATTGAGATCACATTAACTAACTCCACAAAGTGGACTTCAAAAGATCCGCGAGGAATGCCGTCAAGCTTTGGAAAGTGTAGGAAATCATTTCACTCCCAAATCATAGAGTCATACAGCTGGAAAAAGGCCCTTCATCCCAACTTGTCCACGCTGACCAACATGCTCCGTCTGCACTAGTCCCACCTGCCTGTGTTTGGCTCATATCCCTCTAAACCTATCCTATCCATATACCTGTCTACATGTTTCTTAAACGTTGTGATAGTACCTTCCTCAACTACCTCCACGAGTAGCTCGTTGAATACATCCACCATCCTTTGTGTAAAAAGGTTAACCCCTCAGGTTCCTATTAAATCTTTTTCCCCTCACCTTAAACCAATGTCCTGTGGTTCTCGATTACCCTACTCTGGACAAAATACTCCATGCGTTTACCCAATCTATTCCTCTCATGATTTGTACATCTCTATAAGATCACCCCTCATCTTCCTGTGCTCCTGTGTCCTAGCCTGCTCAACCTCTCCCTATAACTCAGACCCTTTAGTCCTGGCAACATCTTCGTAGATCCTGTGCACCCTTTTCAGGTTGACAACATCTTTCCTATAACATGGTGCCTCAATACAACACTCTAAATATGGCCTCACCAACGTCTTATAAAACTGCAACTTGACCTCTCAACTTCTATACTCAACACTCTGATGAATAAGTGTCTTGATGTTCTGTGGATCATCCTCTAACATTTGGCTTTCATTCATATCCTGGAATACCATGCATGCTGTAATCAATGGAAGTTGAGATGGGCAACATAACCTATGTATTGAGCCTCTTTGGCTTATATCAGTGAGGATGCAGGAATGATGTTGAGGATTCTAGTAATGCAGCATCCTATTGACAAAATGCTTCCCCTTGAGTTTTTTAATTAATTGCCAACGTGCATTTAACACGTACGATGTTCAGGGTGGCATAGTGGCGCAGTGGTAGAGTTGCTGCCTTATGGCATTAGAGACCCAGGGTGGATCCTGACTACGGGTGCTGTTTGTACGTTCTCCCTGTGACCATATGGGTTTTCTCCGGGTACTCCGGTTTCCTCCCACACTCCAAAAACCGTGCAGGTTTGTAGCTTAATTGGCTTCTGTAAATTGTCCCTAGTGTATGGGATGGAAGTTGTGCATGGATGATCACCGGTCGACACAGACTTGGTGGGCGGAAGGGCCAGTGTCCACGCTGTATCTCTAAAACAACAACAATGTGCCAACTCTTCGCCTAATAGTTGTATAATATATTTCATTTCTAAAACCCAGACACACTGTAGCAATCGGTCGTGAATTAAATCTGCCATTTTTTAATGAGAACGGCATCTTTTTTATATTCTGGGCAAAAATGTAAAAATCTAAGCAACCAGTATATGTTTTAAAGTTATGTGCTCCCATCACAAGTCCATTCTCTGATCAATGATTCTGGGGACTCTGAAATAGTTGGCTTATTTAATGGAATTAGTAGAGTGCACATTTAATCTGCACTTTTCCCTCAAGGCAGTGAAGTAGCATGTGAAATGCAGCAGCAGTTGGAAGCAGACTTTCCCTCGCCAACCAGGGATTTGATTTCTTACATTTGTTTGGTTCATGTCACATGAGAGGCGAGTAACAAGAGAGCGGAGACTAGAGTGATCTGATTTTGAATTCAGTTAGCTGTTTTGTGTCAGCTTTTGCTGGTTATTAATGTAAGCTAAGGGCAGGTGCTCTACTTTGAAGGCAGGTTATTCCTGACAGCAGTGAAAATCACCTGACAATTTGAATACATCTTGCCTAACGGGTAAAAAGTGAATGTATTGTAAATGTTTTTAAAAAACAACCAATGGTAAAGAGGCAACTTTCATTCATAATGCATACCCCCATTATGTGCACATTCTCTGTTGACTGATCCTTCTTGCAACGTGCAATTCTTAAATCTTACTATCTGATCTCAAACTAGTAATATTGCCTCTGCTTATGGCTCCACTGGTGCAGCAGTAGAGTTACTGCCTTGCAGCACCAGAGACCTGAGTTCGACCCGACTACAGTGCTGTCTGTACTGAGTTTGTATGGTCTCCCTGTGACTGCGTGGGTTTTCGCCGGGTGCACCAGTTTCCTCCCACATTCCAAAGGCGTGCAGGTTTGTAGTTTAATTGGCTTCTGTAAATTGGCCTTAGTGTCGGATGCAAAACTGGTATAACATAGAACGAGTGTGTGGGCTGTTTTCATGCTGTATCGCTAAACTAAACTAAAACTAAGCTCTTAGCTGTTGATCGAAGACTGAGTGTGTCGAAATTCCTGATCTTCTCCCCAAACTTTTCTTCAACCAATGACTTGGTACAATTATCCCTTTTTCCCACAACATGAATGAATACATGCAGTCACCAAGTGTCTGAAAATAATCTTGACATGCATTAAAGATAACATTGCTTTAAGTCGATTAATTAATTTCATAAAATAATAAAGAGAACATATTTATTTCTTCAAATGGAGTTTGCCCATAAAGGGAAGGAATAATCAAAAATTAAAGCAATGGGGCAGCACAGTGGCGTAGCAGTAGAGTTGCTGCCTCACAGTGCCAGAGACCCTGGTTTGATCCTGACACAGTGCTGTGTATAGAGAGGTTGTACATTCTCCCTGTGACCACGTGGGTTTTCTCCGGGTGCTCCGGTTTCCTCCCACATTCTGAAGACGTGAAGTTTTGTAGGTTATTTGGCTTCAGTAAAAATTGTAAACTGTCCCTAGCCTGTAGGATAGTGCTAGTGTATGGGGTGACCACTGATGAGCCTGTTTCTGCACTGTATCTCTAAACTAAACTAAAGGTGGTGTGCACCAACTCATTGCCTTAAATATATTGCTCCTTTTGCCTTGGGTTCTTTACTTAGTTTATGTTCAATCTCTGAGTTCGAAATACCAGTCCAGCTGAGACTCCCTCAAAATTATGAATGTCTATTAAATCTCTCCTGAGCTTAGTTACTCTGCGAGAAGAATGATCATGTGTGTTCACCTGATGTAAATCTCTACACTGTACAGTTTTGTTTCTTATGTTCCCGACCCAAAAAGGTCGCCTATCCATGACCTCCAGAAATGCTGGTGAGTTACTCCAGCAGTTTGCATCTTTCCTCGGTAAAACATCATCTGCAGTTCATTATTTCCACATATTCCTGCACTTTGTGTTCTACGCAAGATTCCAGTATCTGCAGTTCCTAGTATCTTCTCTCTGATATTACAACAACCTTGCTAATGTGTTCAAAGTCTTTTGAATGGTATACAAGGATTTGTTTAGGTGGTTTGTGTCTCTTTCTACAGAACTTCTATATCTTTATGTTGACTTGCTTTAAAATATCACTTCTGATTCATTTTTCTGATATTGGGGGTGAGGCCAGGAGGAATTGCACTGCCACTCAGTTTTGTTGTGAAATGCAAGTCCAAACTTGTAGTTAACTGGGTGGGGAGAAGGATCGGTTAAATTAAAATGGGGACTGTTTGAACAGCAGTACAGAAGGGCGGCTGGTAGAACCGCTACCTCACAGCGCCAGAGACCCAGGTTCGATCCTGACCTTGAGTGCTGTCTGTTTGTGGAGTGTGCACGTTGTACCTGTGGCCATCTGCTCCACTTTACCCCCACATCCCTGAAGTGCGGGTTTGCAGGTTAATTGGCCTTTTGTAAAATTGCTCCTGGTGTGCAGGGAGTGGATGAGAAAGTGGGATATCATAGAACTAGTGTGACCGGGTGATCGATGGTCGGCATGGACTCGGTGTTTTGAAAGGCCTTTTTCCATGCAGTATTTCTAAACAAAATCAAATCCATTTCTAAAAATCAGTGAGACTTTACCATACTGCTGTCAATTTGCTAAGGCCTAGCCTATATTATTACATTCCTTTTCATAAAAGCACTGAGATGGAAAGACATTAATATTTTGACTTTCCAATTTAAAAACTTAAAAGTATTTCAGAGATATATCATCACAGCAGGTTGTGGTCATTTGGAATGGAGATCAAAGCAGTCAGGTTTTTTTTCCTGTGTGCATATTATGTAAAATGTTCAGTTTAGATGTGTATGTGGATGAAGAAGTTTGTAAATTTTACTGTCTTTTTATTCCGATTTAATGTTACAGCCACTGTTTTACTGTATTTGACAGCGATAATGTCATTAAAGAAAGTTGTTGAGAAATGTTTGACGGGGTGTTTCTTAATCCGAAAAAGCATAGCGAGACTGCAAAATGGATCTTAATTCCATGAAGCCAATTGTGTCCTGACCAGCAAAAGGCTGGAAACGTGAGCAAAAAACAAAATGGAGGCAGTGCGGACAGGGGGTGGCGTTGATGTTCAGTAGGTCCGTCCGCTGTAACAAATCCATTCTAAAGACCGTAAAATTGCGGGTTTATGTCTAGAGGAGGACACACTGAACATCTGGATTATTGTGAGCACTTTTGCCCCATATCTGAGGAAGGATGTGCTGGTATGGAGAGGGTCCAGAGGAAGTTTACGAGAATGATCCCGGGGATGATTGGGTTAACATATGATGAGTGTTTGACGGCACTGGACCTGTACCTGCTGGAGCTTAGAAGGATGAGGGGGGGGGCATTGAAACTTACAAAGCCTGGATAGAGTGGATGTGGAGAGGATGTTTGTGCTGGTGGAGAGTAGAACCAGAGGGCACAGCCTCAGAATAAAAGGATTGGACATTTAGAAAGATGATGATTAATTTATTTCGCCAAGGGGGTGGTGAATCTGTGGAATTCATTGCCACAGATGACGGTGGAGGTCAAGTCAATGGATATTTTTAAGGTGTAGATTGACAGATAATTGATTAGTAAGGGTAACGAGGATTATGGGGAGAAGGCAGGAGAATGGGGTTGAGAGGGAAAGATAGATCAGCCATGATTGAATGGTGGAGTAGACGCGATGGGCCAAATGGCCTAATTCTGCTCCTCTGACTTATCAACGCTGAATAAAATAGACCATGTTGAAGGAGGAGCAGCTAAATCTCTGCCTCACTTTGAAGGGCTATTCTAGGTGGTGGTGAGGGAGGAGGAGGTGTAGGAAGGTAGTGTATCTCCCATGGTTGAAGGGGAAAGTGCCTGGGACTAGAGAGGGTTGGGTAGGGAGGGATAAGTGGTGCAGCTGGTAGAGCCGCTGCCTCACAACGCCAGTGACCCGGGCAGAGTCCCGGGTTCAATCCTGACCTCAGGTGCTGTCTGTGGGTTTTGCACGTTATCCCTGTGACCGCATGGGTTTGTCCGAATTTCTGGTTTCCTCCCACATCCCAAAGATGTGCAGGTTTGTAGGTTGATTGGCCCTCTGTAAATTCCCCCTAGAGTGTAGGATAGTGCTAGTGTATGGGGTGATGGCTGGTCAGCACAGTCTCGGTGGGCCGATGGGCCTGTTTCCAGACTATCTCTGGAGCCTAAAGTAAAGTCCCACTTCTCTTTTGAACACTTTGTTTGAACCCGACTCCATTATCACCCCCAACCGCTCACTGTGATCCTGACCTCGCTCGGGTGCTGTCTGTATGGAGTTTGCACGTTCTCCCTGAGACCGCTTGGGTTTTGTCCGGGTGCTCTGATGTGCTCCCACAGACATGCGGGTTTGCAGGTTAATTGCCTACAATCCCACATAAGACTGCCCCTTGTGTGGAGGGAGTGGATGAGAAAGTTGGATAACATAGAGCGGGTGATAGATGGTTGGCGTGGATTCGGTGGGCCCAAGAGCCTATTTCCATGCTGTGTCTTTCAACCGATTGATCAAACAAGTGGACTAGGCTGTCACGGGTAGAGTGGTCCCTGCAGAAAGCGGAACGAGGCGGGGAGGTTGGGGAGAAGAGGGGAAGTCATGACTGGTTGGAAGAAGTGGTGGAGTCTGGTGGGGCAAGAGATGAAGACCAAGGAAACTCCATCTGTGCTCTGTCTGAGGAAAGGGACTTGCAATGGGCACAGTCAGGGTTCCCCATTCAAAATTACAAATAGATTATAAGTTGATTCCTGTTGCTGGGCCATTACAACAATGACGTCCCATCGACAGAGCTTTGGGACATCCTTAAAGTGTCACGAGGGATGTCACATAAATGCAGGTTGGTGTTTATATCTGACAGCATCTGTTGTAAAATTCTGCCTGACTTGGTCTCTGTAAAATAACAAAATCCAAGTGTGTAAGAAGGAACTGCAGATGCTGCTTTAAACCGAAGATAGACACAAAAAGCTGGAGTAACTCCAAGTCATCAGTAATGGTCTATATTTAGCATGTCCTGCCCACAAGCTCCTGCCATTGATGCTTCAGGGCCTACAGTAAATCTGAAGAGTCTGGTCTTGTAATAATATCAGTTTTATATGGAATCTCCTTGTTTCGTGACAGTCATTAACACTCAATGTAAGTAAGACACAAAGGACCCGCTGAGTTACTCCAGTACTTTGCATGATTTGCTTATTGACATTTATTATTTATTCCCGTTCCCTATGGATTCAGCAGAGATCAACTATGATTTTTAAGAAAAATGAGATGTAAATTTGTAAAGCAGAAAACGCTGGAAACACTCAGCAGGTCAGGCAGTGCATGTGAAGAGAGAGCATGTCAGGTGTCCTTCATCAGCTGATGGACATTCAGCGGGCTGCTCTCCTGCCTCCAAAGTTCAGACTTTGAGTCTCAGTTCCAAAGCTTGCAGAGATAAATTTCACCGATTGATTAGATTAGAGATACTGCATGGAAGTAGGCCCTTCGGCCCATCGAGACTATGCCGACCATTGTTCGCTCGTTCACACTAGTTTATTATCATATCATATATATACAGCCGGAAACAGGCCTTTTCGGCCCACCAAGTCCGTGCCGCCCAGCGATCCCCGCACATTAACACTATCCTACACCCACTAGGGACAATTTTTACATTTACCCAGCCAATTAACCTACATACCTGTACGTCTTTGGAGTGTGGGAGGAAACCGAAGATCTCGGAGAAAACCCACGCAGGTCACGGGGAGAACGTACAAACTCCTTACAGTGCAGCACCCGGAGTCAGGATCGAACCTGAGTCTCCGGCGCTGCATTCGCTGTAAAGCAGCAACTCTACCGCTGCGCTACCGTGCCACCCTTAAGTATGTTTAGACTAAACATACAGCACGGAAACAGGCCCTTCGGCCCACCAGGTCTGCGCCCAGCATTGATCACCCGCTCAAACCAGTTCTATGTTAACTCACTATCATATCCACTTCCTACACACGAGGAGCAATTTACAGAGGGCCAATTAGCCTGCAAACCCACACGTCTTTGGGATGTGGGAGGAAACGTGCAAGCTCCACACACAGACGGCACCTGAGATCAGGATTGAACCCGGGTCTCCGGCACCGAGAGGCATTGTCTCTACCCGCTGTGCCACTGGGGCATCCTTATTTAGTTTAGTTTATTGTCACGTGTACTGAGGTACAGTGAAAAACTTTTTGTTGCCTGCTATCCAGTCTGTGGAAAGACTATACGTGATTACAATCGAGCTGGCCTCAGTGTCCAGATACAGGATGAAGGGAATAATGTTTAGCGTAGGATAGTCCGATGAAAGATAGTCCAAGGGTCTCCAATGAGGTAGATGGTAGCTCAGGACCCCTCTCTAGTTGGTGATAAGATGATTCAGTTGCCTGATAACTGCTGCGAAGAAGGTTACCTGTCAGCAGGAATTAAAGATCCCAGGACACTATTTTGAAGATATGGAGAGTTCTCTTTCTGTCTAATTGTCCCTCAGCCACCATCATTAATGACTTCCAACACAGTTACCAGCAGCTGGGAAAGGCAGACAGGAGGAGATGTCAGGCAGCCAGGTACTAATGTGGGAAAAGCATGTGACAGACAATCTCTCTCAAAGCTGACAAATCACTTCACACAGATCTTGCTCAGTTAATAAAATTTCACGTTCGTTTGCATGCTAATGAACCATTTCAAGCTAATTCCATTGCCTTGTGTTCCCATGTGAATGGGAATTAAAAGAAAAATCTGTAGCTCATTATATCAGAAGCAGGCACATCAATTCATCACACAGCTGCAGTGTGATAATCAATCACATCCTCTCTCTGTAACCCTACACCTGAATTATAATTTGCTGTTGATATCTAACCTTGTTCTGGGTTAGAGTGTAGACACAATGAACTGCAGATGCAGGTTTACAAAAAAAAGTACCAAGTGCTGGAGTAACTGGGAAGGCACAGTGGCGCAGCTGGTAGAGCTGCTGCCTCACAGTGCCTGAGACCCAGGTTTGATCCTGACTTCAGGTGCTGTCTGTGTGGAGTTTGCATGTCCTCCCTGTGACCGCATGGGTTTCCTCCCACATCGCGAAGTGGTGCAGGTTTGTAGATTAATTGGCCTATGTACAATTGTCTCAAGTGTGTAGGGAGTGGATGAGAGAATGGAATAACATAGAACTAGTGTGAATGGATGATCGATAGGTGGCATGGACTCGGTGGGCCAAAGGGCCTGTTTTTCAATCAGCCATGATCACAATGAATGGCGGTGCTGGCTCGAAGGGCCAAATGGCCTCCTCCTGCACCTATTTTCTATGTTTCTATGTTACCTCAATAGGCCCATGGTCAGGTTAAAGGACACAAGGTGCTGGAGTAACTCAGTTGGTAAGGCAGCATCTCTGGAGAATACAGTCAGGTGACATTTCGGGTCGGGACCCTTCTAGGCTATATTTTGCATTAAATGTTATTCCCTTTATCCTGTATCTGCACACTGTGGACATCTCGATTGGAATCATATATAGTTTTTCCACTGACAACAGCTCACAACAAAAGCTTTTCACTGTACCTCGGTACATGTGACAATAAACTACATTGAACTTCTGCAAACAAGGATGGGTTCCTGTATGCGTGTGCACCACACTGGAAGGATCATCCACCAACCAAACGGGAACAGTTTATGGGAAGATGGGCATAAAATGCTGGAGTAACTCGGTGGTTCAGGCAGCATCTCTGGACCACCTTTACTTCAGAGATGCTGCCTGTCTCGTTGAGTTACACCAGCATTTAGTGTCTATCTTGAGTGTAATCCAGCATCTGCAGTTCCTGCCGACACAACCGTTTATGGGAACTCACCCAATTTCTTTGGCATCATTCTATGAACCTGTTGGTGGTTTTCCATTCACCCATTGACAACAATAAATGCTCGGGCTTCATTGACGATGTTCTTTATTGAATCGAGTAGTGGTTTACACAATGATGTACGACATGCATAGATAGTCTTTAACTGCATGGAATTCCACATGCAACATCAGTACAGGTTAACCCTCTGTATTATTGATAGATTATTCTGAATATTAGTTTCATCTGACACAGCCATGATTGAAGCAGGCACGACCGAAAGCCTGCAAATAACTAACACAGTACCAGAAGGTTGTTATTGTGGTGCATTGACCGCGGAGTTGTAACTTTTTTAGTCGTTTAATTTAAGTGCTTTTGGCTTTGGCCCAACCTTTGATTAATCTGAACACATCCAAGCCTTGGTAAATTGAATGATTCTTTATTTCTGGTGGTCCATCTGCAAGGTTTGGGCACTGCGTTGTTGAGGTATAATGCCTTGCTCCAGTTGGGAAGGGCTACGTGTGGGGCTTCTCCTCCACAGGATGCACCATTGCCATCTCAAGGGGCAAGCGGGAACGGACAACCTGAGACCCCCCTCATTTTCCGAGCCACATTTCCACCGCTCGCCTCCTCCCTACCGACCTTCTACCAAAGGTCAGGCGTACTGGAGTTTGTGGAGATAGCCGAAGATCCAGGTTAGGGTGGGATGCAACAAGACAGCAGGAAAAAGTCACCAGGAAAGGGATGAAATAATGATGGGAGGTTGCATAGATAAAGCAGACCTGTATTCCTTTGACTGTCGATGAATAGGGATGTCTAACTGAGGTATCTGAGAGGATTACAGAGGTTGTCTGGAAAGATAAGGACCAGGTCCTTCAGAACTGATCCCCGGAAGCACCACTTCACGTAAAACAAATTTCTTATAAGAAATCTCAACCACTCTCCTTCAACAACCATTGAGACGGGCTGAATCACTGTGACTCTCCAAACTGTGGCACTCTGATTTTGTTACTTTGGAGTTGTAGGTTTTTTTCTAGTTTAATTTAAGTGCTTTTGGATTTGGCTCAATCCTTGATTAATCTGAACACATTCAAGCCTCGATAAGGCGAATGGTTCTCTTTTTTCAAGGATTGTATTGATTATTAAGATCCACATTGCCAAGGGGTGACTGAACAACACTAAAGGTTTGAGAGGCCAATATTGTTCCAGTGTTTGGCCTCAGCTAATGTAATTGAATCTAGATGGCCCCAGAGCTAAGGAAATTAGTTTTTTTGTTTTCAAGATACTGCACGGAACCAGGCCCTTCAGCCCACTGTCCATGCTGACCATCAATCACTTGTTCACGCTAGTTCTATGCTATCCCACTTTCACATTCACTCCCTACACACTAGGGGCAATTTTACAGAGAATAATTAACCTACAAACCCACACGTTTTTGGGGTGTGGGATGAAACCGGAGCACCCAGAGGGTAAGGGAGAATGTGCATACTCCACACACAGACAGCGCCCAAGGTCAGGGTCGAACCCAAGGGTTTCTGGCGCTGTGAGGCAGCGGCTCTACCAGCTACGCCCTACGCCGCCCCTTGGCTTTTGTTCGCTACAGTTTCAAAGATTGCATTGGCCACAAGGAGTGAAGATTGACATTGGCAAAGGGTGGTAGGACAGGCATGGGGTAGAGTGCTGAGGGGCCCATCCTGTTACCACATTGGAGAGGCCCTGTAACTGGGGCAGTTAAGGATGGGCAGTTAGTGGTGGCACTTCCCAGTAACGTCCCACATCCTGTGGGGAAAATTGAATGAGAAAAGTGAGGTGGGCCGCCTGCCCTCCCAGGTTAACGTGGAAAGTTAATGCTGCCCTGTTGAAAACCTTCCATGAGGCTATGGTGAACCCTCGACTGCAAAAGATAATCTATGTGATTGGACATATCTACCCATGTATGCACATGTCTATCCATGTTCCGTCATGTACACACATGTCTATCCATGTGTACATGTACTTGTCATGTATGCACATATCTATCATGTATACATGTTCCTGTCATGCATTACATATCAAGCCATACATACATGTTCCTATCATGTATATGCGTATCAGTCCGTACATATTTCTCTCATGTATATACATATTGGTCCACATGTACATGGTTCTGTCATATATATATATATATATACACACACTGATGCATACATGTTCCTGTCATGTATATATGTCTGGCTATGCAGACATGAACACACATGTCTATGTCCATGGTGTTGTCTATGTGATGCATTTGTGTGTCTATGACAATAATTTAACTCGTTGCTTTTTATGGGATCTTGCTGTGCATAAAATGGCCATTGGGTCCCTGCAATACCAAAGCAACGAGGCTGCAGCACTGGCCACAGGCACCCCGAGTCCTGAGGCTGTAAAAGGCACGACAGAAATGCAGTTTTTTTCACCATCTTCAATGTTTGTGGAAAAAAATGTTCTCCTTGAGGAGCAGGTTGTTAGTGAAGGAAAATGTAACGCGTTAGAGTGAGGGACATGCGGCCATTGTGAGTGGAAAATCAAACTCCCTGTGGGATCATCACACAGACACGCACTCTCTCACCCACACACTCAGGCACAAGCGCTCTCCCACACACACACACTCACACACACATAGACACAAGTGCTCACCCACACACACACTCACACACACACTCACACTCACACGCACACAGACACAAGCGCTCTCCCACTCACACACAAGCACCATCCCAGCCACACACAGACACAAGCACTTTCCCACCCACACCCCCCCCCCACACACACACGCGCTCTCCCACACTCCCCCACACACACACTCACACACACACACACATAGACACAAGCGCTCTCCCACACACAGACACAAACACTCTCCCACACAGACACAAACACTCCCACACTCTCATGCACGCACACGCTATCTCACACACATACACTCAACACACTCACTCTCATATGTACACACACCCACTCACTCTCTCACACACACACTCCCAAACGGCAGTACCAGTGTGGAGTGGAGCTACTCGTACACTCTGCACAACAGTGAACCCAATTGTCCTCATCATCAGGAGGATTGCTACACCTGTGAAAACTACAGCCACCGGGAGATCATTCATGCCCTCAGTCCCCGCACAACTAGGCAACTCCCTGCTGCTGATCGCGGGGATGTTAAACTCGAGTCCCAGACTGACGGACTTTGTGCTGTGGGGCGGTGACCATCACCGATCCCAGCCCTTCCCAACCCTGTTGGCCTTGCACAACGTGAATAATGTGACAGCCATATAATAATGCGCCTTGTCATAGTTGCACTACAATGTGGCATGTGTGTGTGTGAGTGTGTATGCTTATATATTTAAACATAACTTTGTTATATATTCCTGTGTATATGTGTACATGTGTATATATATGCCTGGGTTTGTTTTATAAATGTGCCTGTCTCTCTTTAAATATATGTATGATTGTGTGTGTGTGTATACATGTTTGCCTACATGCATCATGCCTCTGTGTGTGTCTTTGAGAATGATTGTGTCTGCCTGTGTGTGTCTCTATGTGGGTGTCTGCATGTGTGTGTGTCTGTTTGAATGCGTGTGTGCATGTGTCTGTGTTTCAGTCTGTGTGCATGCGTGTCTATGTGGGTGTCTGAGTGTGTGTGTCTGCAATTGTGTGTGTCTGAATGTGTGTGTCATCTGCATGCATATAGGTGTGTGTGTGTGTCTGTTGCATGCATGTCTGCATCTGTCTGTGTCTGTCCCAGTGTCTCTATGTGTTGTGTGCATGCACAAATGTGTGCAAAAGTGTCCATGTGTTTCCCTTTGGCGACTGCATGAAGCGGGCGGTAACTGAGATTGCAATGTCTCATGCCTCACTGGGGTCGGTGTGAGGAGAGGAGATGTGTTTAGGGCCTGTACGACTGGGTCTCACCACATTCTCCAGCAGAACAACGCGAGGAGACCATCAGTCACGTTACATCAATATCCATCCGATATTAGAGCTGATTATTATTCCAGCTTTTGTGGCCTTTCCTCGTCCGATGCTCTTTAATCATTCCCATCGATCGGCTCCTTCTGTAATTACTTTTATGAAGGATAAGCAGGGAAGGTCACTGTGATTTCTTGGCACTGAGGTTTGTAACACCTGAAACTGGCTTGTCATGCAATCAGGAATTTTGTCTGGTGTTGATGGAACGGTTTAATTTTGGATTTCAGGCTGAGAGCATGTTATTTATTCAGCTACCGACCCCAACTCCGAAATCCCCCTCCTTTCTCCTTCTTAAAACCTGCCACTTCGACCGGGCTTTTGGGCAACCTACCCTTGGCATCTCCTCAAGTGCCGGGAATCCCAGTTGGCATGACAGTGCAGGGTAGGCAGGGAATGAAGGGACATGGGTCTCATTCAGGCGGAGATTAGTTTAACATGGCATCATGTTCTGCATTGATACGGTGGGCTGAAGAGCCTGTTCCTGTGTTGTATTATGTTCTATGCTCCCACTATGTAGTTCCAGGAGGTTTGGAGGGATATGGTTCACGTGCTGGCAGAGGAGATTAGTTTAACATGGCATCATGTTAAACTGACAGCAGATGAGGAGGGATTTCTTTAGTCAGAGGGTGGTGAATCTGTGGAATCCATTGCCACAGACGGCTGCGGATGATGTAATTAGGTATTTTCAAAGCAGAGATTGATAGGTTCTTGATTGGTGAGGGTGTCGAGGCTGATGGGGGGAAGGCAGGAGAATTGAGAGGGAAAGATAGATCGGCCATGATTGAATGGCAGAGTAGACTCGATGGGCAGAATGACCTACTTCATCTCCTATGGCTTATGACGTATTCAGCACAGGCACTGTGGACCAAAGTTCCTGTTTCTGTGAGGCACAGTTCTACATTCTACGCACCCTCTAGGAAGCTCCAGTAGTTTTGTACGGTAAAGGTGCTATATAAATGCAAATTATTTCTGTGAGATATAGCGCTGATTGGCATTGAAAACTTCCCCGCTGAGAATTATGTCCCAATTATTGCTGTGTAGAACACGTCGACCAGGCCAGGTGGTTGGGAGTGAGGGGGGTGCTGTGTTTATGGTTGGAACAATGTAGTGTATACATTTGTATAAGGCGTTGGTGAGGCCACATTTAGAGAACTGTGTTCAGTTTTGGTCACCATGTTATCGGAAAGATTTTGTCAAGCTGGAAAGGGTGCAGAGAAGATTTACGAGGACATTGCCCAGCCTCGAGAGCCTGAACTATTGGGAGAGGTTGGGCAGGCTAGGACCTTATACTTTGGAGCACAGGAGGATAAGGGGTGATCTTATAGAGGTGAACTAGTACATGAGAGGAACAGATCGGGCAGATGCATAGTCGTTTGTCCAGAGTAGGGGAGTCGAGAACCATAGGTTTAAGGTGAGGGGGGAAAGATTTAATAAGAACCTGAGGGTAACTTTTTTTACACAAGGGTGGTGGGTGTATGGAACAGAGGAGGAAGTTGAGGCAGATACTATCGCAACATTTAAGAAACATTTGGACAGGTACATGGATAGGACAGGTTTAGAGGGTTATGGGCCAAAAGTGATCAGATGGTAGTAGTGTAGATGGGGCATGATGGTCGGCATGGGGAAGTTGGGCCGAAGGGCCTGTTTCCACTCTGTACGACTCTATGAATCAATAATAGTCCTTTGGCGTGGAGTTCAATGGGGCAAGGAGATGAGCAGAATGACTAACAATTTCACATCGTGGCTGCCATTAGCTTACAGGAGGAAGATGTTCACAAGGGCTATGGCCAGGGAGAAGGGGTGTAAAATTCTCACAACCATCCTATTCGGTCAGAATCTTCCCGTGTAGAGAATGTCCCGTGATCTAATATAGATTCTATAGAACGATTCCTCTGTGGCTCTGACAAGTCTTACTGTGCGGGCAGCTCTTGGTCCTTTGTTCTGATGGAGTGAGGCCGTAAAGCCTGGTCGCTCGTTTGTGTCGACTCCTCTCCCTCGCTGCTATCCTCCTCCCCGCCCTCTCTCCTCACCCGCCGGCTCCCCCTCACAGCCTCTTCCAGCGCCTTCTCCTGCCGGTAGAAGTGGGAGAACTTGTTGAAGATGATGGTGATGGGCAAGGCCACCACGAGGATGCCACCAAGGATGCAGCCCGAGGCGGCCAGCTTGCCGGCCACGGTGATGGGCACCACATCACCGTAACCCACCGTGGTCATGCTGACCGTGCCCCACCACCAGCACGCCGGGATGGTGTCCAGACCAACGTCCTCGTCCTTCTCGGCCGTGTAGGCCATGCCGGAGAAGACGCACACGCCGACGCCCAGGTACAGCAGCAGAATGCCCACCTCTCGGTAACTGTGCTGTAAAACACACGCAAAGATCCGTCAGTATTTGGGGCCAGCACGGTGGGTAGAGCCGTTGCCTCGCGACGCCAGAGACCCCGGCACGATCCCGACCTCTGGCATTGTCTGGCTGTGTGTGGAGCTCGCACCTTCTCCCTGTGACCCCAGGGGTTGCCTCCAGGAGCTCCAGAGTCCACACTGACCATCAATCACCCGTTCACACTAGTTCTATGTTATCCCACTTACATCCACTCCCTACACACTAGGGGCAATTTACTGAGGGCCAATTAACCTGTAAACCCCTCTCTCTTTTCTGTATTTCTACCACTATCCCACCCCTCATTCTCCCCTCCCCCCTCCCCTTCTACCTATATCCCCCTCTCATTTAAGAGACATTTGTGCAGGTACATAAGATAGGATAGGTTTAGAGTGCTATGGGCCAAGTGCAGGCTGGTGGGACTAGGGTGGTTGGGGCATGTTGGTCGGTGAGGGCAAGTTGAGCCGAAGGGTCTGTTTCCACGCTGTATGACTCGATGACCCTATGACAACTCGATGCCATGGTCATCAATTGGAAAAGACTCATTCTCACCTTCAAGGTGGCCCCTAAGGAACGCAGTCCTGTTGAGTGCCTTGCCAATTTCAATACCCGGAAGATCCTCATCAGCCTGAGGATCTGGATGACCTTGCCCAAGTCTTCCAGGTCCGTGGAGTGGCCGATGATCAGGTCGACCACCAGGGTGATGTAGAACGGCAGCACGGAGACAATGTCGATCATGTTGAGCGGGTGGAAGCAGAACCTCTTGACGTTAGGCGTGAGGAGGAGACGCGAGCAGACTTCCATGGAGAACCAAGCGATGCAGAAATATTCCACGATCTGCAGCCGTGGGTCATCGATCTGCTCCCCAAACTCATCGAATATCTGGTGCTTGGGCATGCTGTGAATGCACATGGTGGCGATGGAGCCCAGGACCACACTGACGGACATGAAGCTGAAGAGTCTACTTGGGATGGAGTACCCAGGGTTCTCCAGGGTTAGCCAGAGCTGCTTCCTGCAGTTGCCGTACCTCATCCCTTCGAACATCAACAAGTCCCGGTTGAAGTTGGAGATCTCATCCGGGGAGGTGTCAACACTGCTCACGTCACTCTCCTCGTCCCAGTTCTTGCGTCTGCTCTCCGTCTTGCGGTCGTGGTAGCGGTAACTGCAGCAGGAGTCGAGGAAGAACTCGTTGATGCCCCAGTACTCGATCTCCTGTGAGAAGGAGAAGACGCAGAGCTCGTCCATCATGTGCAACTTCCCGGTCTGGTAGAAGTTGAGGACGTAGGGGAAGAGACCCGGGTGCCGGTCGAAGTAGAACTCTCTCTTCGACACGTCGTAGTCATCACATATTCGTAGGATGGACTCCTCCGAGTCGCAGGCGAGTAACTGTCCCAGCCTGGTGTTGGGGAACCTGGAGAGTGTGCTGGAGCTCAGCTTCCTCTTCAGGCCTCCCACGTTCACGTTGATGGCCTGGTCCTCAAACTTAGGATCCCAGGATCGAGATGTCTCATTCACCATGGTAACGGGCAGCACAGATCCCTAGTAACCTGGGGAACGGACAGAGACACAGGGTTAGACCAAGTGGTATGGATTACCACAGAGGTCACGGCATTATGGAAGACTCCCGGAACAGAAGGGCGTGCAGTGTAGGTTCACTAGGTTAATTCCCGGAATGGCGGGACTGTCGTATGTTGAAAGGCTGGAGCGATTGGGCTTGTATACACTGGAATATAGAAGGATGAGGGGGGATCTTATTGAAACATATAAGATAATTAGGGGATTGGACACATTAGATGCAGGAAACATGTTCCCAATGTTGGGGGAGTCCAGAACAAGGGGCCACAGTTTAAGAATAAGGGGTAGGCCATTTAGAACGGAGATGAGGAAGAACTTTTTCAGTCAGAGAGTTGTGAAGGTGTGGAATTCTCTGCCTCAGAAGGCAGTGGAGGCCAGTTCGTTGGATGCTTTCAAGAGAGAGCTGGATAGAGCTCTTAAGGATAGCGGAGTGAGGGGGTATGGGGAGAAGGCAGGAACGGGGTACTGATTGAGAGTGATCAGCCATGATCGCATTGAATGGCGGTGCTGGCTCGAAGGGCTGAATGGCCTACTCCTGCACCTATTGTCTATTGTCTATTGTCTATTGACTGAACCAGCCCTCATTTACTGCATTCGTCCCATACCCCTCAAACCTTTCGTTTGGCTCTGCACTTTTACCATTAGAACACAGAACATAGAACAGTGCAGCACAGGAACAGGCCTTTCGGCCCACAATGTCCCTGCCGATCATGGTGCCGTTAAACTAATCCACTCTGCCTGAACATGATCGATATCCCTCCATTCCCTGCGTAGGCCAAAGGTTCTTCAATGTCACTGACATATGTTCCTCCACAAGCACATTCCAGGCACCCACCACCCTCTGTGTAAAAAAAACACCCCTAAACATCTTTAAATTTTGCCCCTCATCTTAAAGCAAAGCCCTCTAGTCCTTTGATGTTTCCACCGTGGGGAGAAAGGTTCTGACTGTCTACCCTATCTATAAGCCTCTCATAATTGTATACATTTCTATCAGGTCTCCTCTCAGCCTCCAAGGGATCAATTAAATCAATCTCTGTCGACCATTTTTCTAAGGCTCCTTGATTGAGGGAATGATTGGGCAAAAGTCCCTTCTGTCCCTTGGGGCGGCACGGTGGCGCAGCGGCAGAGTTGCTGCCTCACAGCGCCAGAGACCCGGGATCGATCCTGACAAAGGGTGCTGTCTGTACGGAGTTTGTGTGTTCTCCCTGTGACCATGTGGGTTTTCTCCGGGTGCTCCGGTTTCCTCCCACACTCCAAAGACCAACAAGTTTGTAGGTTCATTTGCTTTTGTACATTGTCCCTAGTTTGTTGGATAGAACTAAGGTACGGGGGATCAGGGTAGAATATGGGGTAGGGTAAGAGGTACAACTCGTAGACTCATCAAATGAAACAATGACTTGTACAAGACATTAATGAGACCACATTTAGAGTATTGTATTCAGTTTTGGTCACCCTGTTATAGGAAAGATGTTGTTATGCTGGAAAAGACATGAGGATGTTGCTGGGACTGGAAGGCCTGAGCTACAGGGAGAGGTTGAGCAGGCTAGGAATTTATTCCTTGGAGCGCAGAAGAATGAGGGGTGATCTTATAGAGGTGTATAAGATCATGAGAGGAATAGATAGGGTAAATGCACAGATTTTTTTTACCCAGAGTAGGGGAATCGAGAACCAGAGGATACAGGTTAAAGTGGGAGGGGAAAGATTTAATAAGAACCTGAGGGGTAACTTTTTTACACAAAGGGTGGTGGCTGTATGGAATGAGGTGCCAGAGGAGGTAGTCAAGGCTGGCACTATCACAGCGTTTAAGAAACAGGTACATGGATAGGATAGGTTTAGAGGGATAAGGGCCAAATGCATGCAGGTGGGGCTAGTGCGGATGGGGCATGTTGGTGGGTGTGGGCATGTTGGGCCGAAGGGCATGTTTCCACGCTCTATGACTCTATGAAAGAGCATGTCTATGAATGACTCAGCTGATTCCTGCCAGCCCTCTGAGCCAGCGATCAATTTGCTCTCTGCTTTCTCCTTGCGCTGCACATATCTTCATCAGATTCACAGGCAAAAGAGATTGTAAAAGAAACTGCAGGTCGTATTCAACTGTCGCAGTGAAAGTCATTGACCTGAAGCCACGACTTTGTAGCTGTGCATCCGCTTACTCGATCTTCCCCTTCACTCTACCTATTCTACTCGAGTTTAGCTTGATTCCATTAATGTATAGTATTCATATGTTATAGGAGTAGAATTAGGCCATTCAGCCCATCAAGTCTATGCCCCTAATAATGGAAGCTAATCCATCCATTTGTGACCTTTAAGACCTCTACCAGGTTACCCATTAGCCTGGCGAGTAATAGGTGGACACAGGTGAGGGGGGGAGGTTTGATTGGCAGACGGTTGGACAAAGACAAGAGATGAACAGACAAAAAAATGTGAGATTAAGATAAGGATAGAAGAGGTCCCGTTCCCACCTCTCCACCAGCTTTCACCTCCTCCTCCCACCACAATCAGGCTGAAGAAGGGTAGCGACTCGAAACCATCACCTGTCCATGTTCTCCACAGATGCTGAAGATTGATACAAAATGCTGAAGTAACGCAGCGGGACAGGCAGCATCTCTGGATAGAAGGAATGGGTGCCGTTTCGGGTCGAGACCCTTCAGACTGAAAAAGGGTCTCGACCCGAAACGTCACCCATTCCTTCTATCTAGAGATGCTGCCTGCCCCGCTGAGTTACTCCAGCATTCTGTGTTGATATTTGGTGTAAGCCAGCATCTGCAGTTCCTTCCTACACTTCTCCAAAGATGCTGCCTGACCTACTGAGTTACTCCAGCACTTTGTATTTTTCTTTGTAAACCAGCATCAGCTGTTCCTCCTGTCACTTATAAGCCTTGCCTTATAAGAAGACTCCCAACATTTTTTATCTTCACAGCTGGTGTCAACATTGTAAATCCATGTACCAGGTTGAAAGGTAACTGCAAATATTGGTGGACATTGATGGATTTTAATGGATTATATGGAACTGTGGTGAATACTCCAAACAAAACAAGTGCTTTGTTTTTCTGGTTGCCTTGTTCAGCTTATGGTCAATAATTCCTTTTTGTGATACATACAAATTGCAGTTCCTTGTGTCAGTTCCTTGTGGAGGGAAGAGACAAACGATGTTTCAGGTCGGGACCCTTCTTGGGGGAGGGAGGGGGGGGGGAGAGAAAACTGGAAAAGAGGTGGAAGGGTGGGACAAAGCCTAGTTTTGGTCTCCAAATTTGACAGTTTTGGTCTCCAAATTTGAGGAAGGATATTCTTGCTATTGAGGGCGTGCAGCGTAGGTTCACTAGGTTAATTCCCGGAATGGCGGGACTGTCGTATGTTGAAAGGCTGGAGCAATTAGGCTTGTATACACTGGAATTTAGAAGGATGAGGGGGGATCTTATTGAAACATATAAGATAATTAGGGGATTGGACACATTAGAGGCAGGAAACATGTTCCCAATGTTGGGGGAGTCCGGAACAAGGGGCCACAGTTTAAGAATAAGGGGTAGGCCATTTAGAACGGAGATGAGGAAGAACTTTTTCAGTCAGAGAGTGGTGAAGGTGTGGAATTCTCTGCCTCAGAAGGCAGTGGAGGCCAGTTCGTTGGATGCTTTCAAGAGAGAGCTGGATAGAGCTCTTAAGGATAGCGGAGTGAGGGGGTATGAGGCGAAGGCAGGAACGGGGTACTGATTGAGAGTGATCAGCCATGATCGCATTGAATGGCGGTGCTGGCTCGAAGGGCTGAATGGCCTACTCCTGCACCTATTGTCTATTGTCTAAGTGATAGGTGGATACAGGTGAATGAGGCTTTGGTTGGGAGAAGGGTGGGCAAAGGGTGGTGATGAAAAGGAGACAAAAGGGTAACAAAAAGGGGAAAGAGATAAGGAGTCAATAGGGTGTCAGATGTGGAGAGAAGGGAAAAGAAAAGACGGAGGGAGAAATGTAGGTGAAATTGTGCAGTGGGGGAGAAGGGAGCAAGAGAGTGGGAGGGGGGGCATAGGTAAAAGAGGGGGGAGAAAAGGGGGGATTTCATTGTTTAAAGACATTCATTGTTCCAATCCAAATCTGGAGAATATGGTAAATAACCACAAGAAATTGCAGAGAATTGTGGATGCAGCCCCAACCATCAAGCAAACCGACCTCCCTTCCATTGCCTCTATCTACACTTCACGCTGCCTCGGCAAGGCCAGCAGCATCATCAAGGACCAGCCTCACCCCGGTCACTCCCTCTTCTCCGCTCTCCCATCAGGCAAGGGGTACAGAAGTTTGAAAACACACACCTCCAGATGCTGGGACAGTTTCTTCCCAGCTGTTATCAGGCAACTGCACCGTCCTATCGCCAACTTTGAGAGCAATCCTGAGTCACCATATCCTTCATTAGAGACCCTCAAGACTGTCTTTAATTGGACTTTACTGGACTTGCTTTAAATGTTATTCCCTTTATCTTGTATCTGCACACTGTGGACGGCTCTATTGTAATCATGTATAGTCTTTCCACTGACTGGTTAGCACGCAACTAAAGCTTTTCACTGTAGCACACATAACAATAGACCAAACTAAACTAATAAACTTAATAAACAGTTCTTGAAAATGTTACAATTCGAGGTGATATGAAAAATCGTTTCCTCTACCCAATGCTGTGATCTACCAGTGATAGAGGTGCAGCACAGAAACTGGCCCTTCAGCCCATTGAGTTCATGCCGACCGTGAATCACCTGTTCACACTAGTTCTACGTTATCCCACTTTCTCATCCACTCCCTACACATGAGGGGCAATTTACAGCGGGCCAATTAACCTGCAAACGTGCACGCATCTTTGGGATGTGGGAGGAAACCGGAGCACCCGGAGGAAACCCACACCCACATGGTCACAGGGAGAACGTACAAACTGCACACAGGCAGCACCCGAGGTCAGGATCGAACCCGGTGACTCTGGTGCTGTGAGGCAATGCCTCTTCCAGCTGTGCCATCTAGAATGTGCTGGCTGGCAAACAAATCCAATAGCAATTTTCGGAAGTGATTTAGATAAATACACAAAGGGGAAAAATTAACAAAGCAAGGAGGAACGAGTGGGAGAGTGACATTAATTGGAAAATGTCACCAAAGCACAATAGGGCAAACTGTGACTCTCTCTGTAATTACACCTATTACAGACAGAATGAATCTTTATCTGTATATTACTTTAAGAGCTTAAACAATTAAAATAATGGCTCATCTTTGTAATCCCATCCATCGAATTATTGCAGTTAATTAGTGCTGGCTAACAGTGTCTTTTAGCAGACTGACTGGGGAAAGACACTGTGAATGGTGAATTGAATTGTTTGAACAGGGACATGATCAGCTCAAGGATGGTGTCTGTAATGTCTACGTTTGTAATCATCGATTCACACACAATAAAAAACCCACACAAAGTGCTGGAGTAACTTAGCGAGTCAGGCAGCATCTTTGGAGGACATGGATAGGCGATGTTTCGGGTCAGGACCCTTCCACAGACTGAATGAAGATTAGCTGGGGTGTTTCACCCAGAGTGGGGGAATCAAGAACCAGAGGAGAATAAGGTGAAAAAGGCAAGATTTAATAGGAATTTGAGGGGCAACTTTTTCACACAGAAGGTGGAGGGTATTTGGAATGAGCTGCTAGTTGAGTCAGGTACTATAACAATATTTAAAAGACACTTGGACAAGTACATGGATAGGGAAGATTTAGACTCTAAACTTTAGAGGGGTGTGGGCCAAATGTGAACAAATTGAATATTTAAATGGAAATACTAGGATCTGCAGATGCCCATTTACAAAAAAAAGACACAAAGTGTCAGAGTAACTCAGAGGGTCAGGCAGCATCCCTGAACACTGACAGGTGAGGTTTCGGTTCGGGCCCCTTCTTCTGATTTCAGAAGAGTCTTTAAACGTCCTTCATGCAGCTGAAACTGCACAGATGCGGGGGTGGAATTAAATATTAATTCTCTTTAATCTTTTCCACAAACTCAAGGGTCAAGGGTGTTTAATAGACAATAGACAATAGACAATAGGTGCAGGAGGAGGCCATTCGGCCCTTTGAGCCAGCACCACCATTCAATGTGATAATTGCCCCATGTACCGAAACAGAACAATCAAATTCTTACTTGCAGCAACAGCAGCAGCACAACAGGTTTGTAAACACAGTAATAATATAATAAACAGATATTTTAAAAGTACAACAAATAAATTTGTGTAAAAAGCAAAACAAAGCCAGAAGTCGCGAGTATAATCAAGGATTCTCCCCAAACCGACTTGATTTGGGGAGAATTCTCACCGTCCGGTCTGTATTGTCATATCCAACACTTCAGTACCTGCAGTGTGATTCACATCCTTCCAGTAATAACTCAACCTACACATTGTTTTCTGAGTTTATATTTGGCATTAGGAGAAAGAGGGAAGGAGGAGGGAGGTGACTCCATTGACATTGGATATTCACATCACAGAGCCCAGCTGTACACTCCCTCATCTGTTCTTCTTGTCTTTCCCTTTCATTTTCTCATCCAGCTCTCAATCATTCTCCTATCTCTCCCCGTCTCTGTCTCTTCCTATCCCATCTCTCTCTCTCTCTCTCTCTCTCTCTCTCTCTCTCTCTCTCTCTCTCTCTCTCTCTCTCTCTCTCTCTCTCTCTCTCTCTCTCTCTCTCCTCATTCCCTTCCTTGTTCTCTCTCTCCTCTTCCCCAACCCCTATCCTTCAGTCCTTCAGTCTTCCTCTCTCCCTCCTTTCTTCCCCTTCATCTCCTTAGCCCCTCCCCAGTCTCGCAACCCTCTTCCCCAACTCACTCTTCCCCCTCACCTCGTCTCTCCCTCCCTTTCACCCCGACTCCTCTCTCCCTCCCCAGTCTCACTTAGTCTCACCCATCTTCCCCTCATCTCCTTATCCGCCTCCCCAATCTCTTCCTCCCTTCCCCCAGCCTCTCTCCCTCTCCCCTCATCTCTCTCTCTCTCTTTCTCGCTCTCTCCCCCCCTCCCCCCACATCCACCAACCCATGGGCAAATTCTCTCCACTCCCCCTTTCAGCTGCCAGCACCGTGAGTGGTCTATTTCCCTCTCCAGGCAGAGAGAGAGACCCACATGAACCTCCAACTATCATCTTGTCCTTTAGCTCCTTTCCCAGTCTCCATCCTCCCACTGACCTGTCACCTTTGATCAACCACTCATTTCAGGCTTCTAATCTCTCCTTGGGGAAGGAGAGAGGAGAGAAGGAAGGAGAGGGGGAGGAGTATGGGAGGGAGGGAGGAAGGAGGTAGGAGGGATAGGGAAGGAGGGAGAGAGGGAATGAGAGGAGAGAAGGAAGGGGGATTGAGAGGGGAAGGAGGGAGAGGGGGAAGGAGGGAGGGAGGGAGGGAAGGGAGGCTGAGAGGGAAGAAGAGAGAAAAGCAGGGAGGGAGGAGAGGGGGATGAAGTTCGCCAGAGTAAGCATGCAGGTACAGCCAGGCAGTGAAGAAAGCTAATGACATGTTGGCCTTCATTGCGAGAGGATTTGAGTTTAGGAGCAAGGAGGTCCTACCGCAGTTGTACAGGGCCCTGGTTAGACCGCACCTGGAGTATTGTGTGCAGTTTTAGTCTCCTAATTTGAGGAAGGGACATTCTTACTATTGCATCGTAGGTTCGTGAAGTTAATTCCCGGGATGGCGGGACTGACATATGATGAAAGAATGGGTCGACTGGGCTTCATTCTATTCACTGGAATTTAGAAGGATGAGAGGGGATTTTATATAAAATTCTTAAAGGATTGGCCAGCTAGATGCAGGAAAAACGTTCCTGGTGTTGGGGAGTCCAGAACCAGCGGTCACAGTTTAAGAATTAGGGGTAGGCCATTTAGGACTGAGATGAGGAAACATTTTTTCATCCAGAAAGTTGTGAATCTGTGGAATTCTTTGCCACAGAAGACAGTGCTGGATGTTTTCAAGAGAGCGTTAGATTTAGCTCTTAGGGCTAAGGAGATCAAGGGATATGGGGGAAAAGCAGGATCTACTGATTTTAGATGATCAGCCATGATCACATTGAATGGCGGCGCTGGCTTGAAGGGCCGAATGGCCTATTCCTGCACCAAATTTCTGTTTCTAAGCTACTAGTTTTAACAACTGCGTGGATTTAGAAAGGGAGACTGGGATCCAAGCGAAGTTCAAACTGCTCTGAGATTGTTTCTTACCGGGGAACCTTGCATTGGACCGAGAGGTGTCTTTAGTTTAAACGGTCAAATCAATGGGACAGGCGGGGAACATGGAGCTCCCTTAATAAATGACATTGGAAAATGCAATAAAGGGACGTGCAGAATGATAACGTGAGGGAGACCCCGGTGGTGACTGGCTATGAAACCCGGGATTCCTTCCTCAGCCTCTCGCTCGGGTTTTACAATGTAACTGGGTTTACCTTCCCGGCGATCCTTATAGGCGCTCCTTCGCTCCTGGACCGTCTCTCCTCGTCTCCGGAATATCTAATGCTGTCTTTTTTTTATCCGATTCCCACTCCGCGGGTTCCCGGCTGCATTGTATCAACCAACGCCCATTCAAGTTTCACGGCGGATTATCAGCACGCTGAGGCTTTCTTTTCGTTTGTAAATCGCTTCCTTTCCTCAATTCTTTTAGCTGGTGGCGATTTTGAGTTGGACAAAGTTAAGATTTGGTCCTGGTTTTGAGTTCCTGGGTCTCCAGTCTTGCTGTGTCGCCTCAGCGCTGTGTGTGTGTGTGTGTGTGTGTGTGTGTATGTGTGGCTCTAGTAACATCTAGCGCCGGCCCATGGTCCGATTAACTCCTGGTGTCGCGGGCGTTTGGATCACACCCACCGTCTGGGGCAATGTCTTGTCTTAAACTCGGGCAGCTGAGAAATCTCCATAAACTATCACACCCATGAGGACCCTCTGTCACCCACACTAAACAGAAACCGCTTTAAAACGAAATACATCTGACATTCACCCACCATCTCTCAAATTTTATCATTTGTAAATTTTAAGCACATTTGATTTAAACTACAGACACAAGTCCAAATAGCTGAACGACATTTAAATTTAGACACGAACTCCTATTGAAGGTGTAAAGAAAGAATATTAACTATCAGATTTGATTATGTAAATGATAAAGAATATATTAAATGTGCAAATAAAGAATATTACAGATGTATTCAATGATGTATATGATGTATATCATTATGTGTAAATAAAGTATTAAATATATTAAATAAAGAATACAATGTTATGTGTAAATAAAGTGTATTAAATAAATATTAAACGATATAAATGATATAGAATATCATTTTACATTTATAAATAAAGAATATTAAATACATTAAATGATAAAGAATATCATGTTATACGTAAGTAAAGAGCACTAAATATATCAAATTATAAAGAAAATCATATTAGGTGTAAAGAAAGTATTAAATATCAGATTAAATTATATAAATGGTAAAGAATATCATATTAAGTGTAAATAAAGAATTTATTCAAATCCACAAAACCAACCTGTCTAGATTCACAAACAATGAATTTATAGATGCAGTTAGGAATTTATACACAAATACATCGAATATATAAAATAATATATGCTTATGCACATCCATAATAAATATATTCAAATCCACGTATGCAGATAGCTATGTAAATAAATCAAGCACCTTTTATTTTCCCAAACTCAAATGAATGACTCCGGAGATGACCGGATGAAACGCAGGCGGACTGGTCGCGGTGGGTCGCGGTGGGTCGCGGTGGGGTCGCGGTGGGTCGCGGTGGGTCGCGGTGGGTCGCGGTGGGTCGCGGTGTGTTTCTGCCTTGAGATTGGGATGGGGATTCGGGGTGGATTTTCGGAGGGATTTTCCAGAGAGCTCTGGGACCGATGGCCGGGGAATGAAATGGGTCGGAGTGCCCAAACCGAGCCAGAAAGTGCCCAAACCGAGCCAGAAAGGGGGAGAGAGGAGGTCACAATTAGCCACACTGTCCGACACTGTAGTCCCTGCGTTCAGAGGGAAACCCCTTGTCTGGGAACGAATGGAGCGGTGCGGAGAGAGGGGCTGAGAGACGGCAGAGGGCTCTGGCTTTCTCCCACACTCCAAAGACGTACAGGTTTGTAGGTTAATTGGCTTCGGTAAACAGGGTAAATTCTCCCTAGTGTGTGTAGGATAGTACTGGTGGTCGGCGCGAATTAGATGGGCCGAATGGCCTGTTTCCGCGATGGATCTCTAAAAACAACCTCCAAAAAAAGATTCCCATTCGATGTCAGAAACACCCAGAGGTTGGATTCCCACTGGGATTTCTTCTGCTGTTTGGTGTGATTTATTGGGCGACCTAATGTTAGTTAAAGAGAGAACTAGAGATAGGTAGAGAGAGAGGGAGAGAGGGAGAGAGGGAGAGAGAGCGACAGATAGATAGATAGATAGATAGATAGATAGATAGATAGATAGATAGATAGATAGATAGATAGATAGATAGATAGATAGATAGATAGATAGATAGATAGATAGATAGATAGATAGATAGATAGATAGATAGATGGATAGATGGAGAGAGGGAGAGAGGGAGCGAGGGGAGGAGAGGGAGAGAGAGGAGGAGGGAGGGAGGGAGGGAGGGAGGGAGGGAGGGAGAGAGGGAGAGAGGGAGAGAGGAGAGAGGGAGGGAGGGAGGGAGGGAGGGAGGGAGGGAGGGAGGGAGGGAGGGAGGGAGGGAGGGAGGGAGG